>NC_091953.1:87441984-87741984 GCF_031021105.1 Erythrolamprus reginae
AACATCCATCTGCCAAATTTGCCCAGGACTAAGTCCCCGAGGATTAACCCCCATAGGGAGGGCGTATGCTTGTTTGCTACAAGTGGGACATTGTTGAATAATAGCGGAAGCCTCTGTTTTTGTAATCTTAAACTGTTTACTAAGGCTAGATGCATTCTGGTGAAAAAAGGAATGGCTCTCCCACGGTGTTTCAAGAGAAAAAATTGCTCGGGATGCCTCATCTGCTTTATTATTCCCTTCCATTAACATGCCTGGAAAAGGTTGATGGCTCCTTATATGAGCAACAAAATAGGGGAAAGCTCTTTTTTCTATTTCATCTTGTAGTGTGTTAAACAGAACTGATAATTTTTTGTCCACCGAGGGGGATATATAACTCCCAAAAATATTCTGAATGGTGTGATAGACATACAAAGAGTCAACTATTAAGTTAAAGGGCTGTTCTGGCTTTTTCTGAAATGCTAGAGTTGCTGCAGCTAGCTCAGCTCTTTGGGCAGAAGTCTGAGGGTAAGTGTGATGTACAATCCAGTCATCTTTCTCCTTATATACACATGCTCCCATGGTTTTTGATCCATCTGCAAAAACAGTCAAAGCTCCCTTTATGGGCATAGCTTGCTGTTGTGACTGTATAGTTATAGGTAAAGTAGTGACAAGGGCAAATCGGGGATCAACAGGCAAATGATATTTTACAGGGGAAACAAAATCTGCAAGTGCCAACTGAAGATCATCTGACACTTTAAAATGTTGCTCCCAAACAGGTAAGGGGAATGGAACATATAGGGTGGAGGGATCTTCAGCGGCCAGCTGGCGGCAGCGTAAGCGCAATTTAAAGATTAGTTGAGACACTAAAAAAGGGCGAGTAGATATAGTTTTCTTTGGGGTATTTGCTAAATGGATCCATTCAATAATATACACTTTACTCTCATGACATTGTAATAAACAACCAGTAGGAAGGCGTGAGGTATTAAGGACTGCTGCTGCTATAGGCACCTTATCTATCTTTCTATCCACCCATTTATTAGAAACTGCCTGTTGAATAATACGGAGATATTGTTCCTGAGCAGGGCCCATGTGAATAATTGTGGAGGGTTCTTTGGAGCCTCCCAATAAAGCAAACAATGGTTGTAATTGTTCTGTTGTTAAGCCCATATAGGGGCGTGCCCAATTTAATATGCCTAAATATTGTTGTAACTGTACTAGGGTGCAATTCTCAAAAGGGTCAATATGTGGCAGTACAGGAACAGATCTATCAAAAAACATTTTGTGCCCCAGATACGAATAGGGGGGTAAGAGCTGAATTTTTTCTTGGGCTATCGTAAAGCCTTGGTTATTAAATAACTGTATTAGTTCTTCAAAAATAGTCTTATAAAATCTAGATTGTTCTACGGCCAAGAGGATATCATCCATATAATGATAGAGAATAACAAAGGGATATTTGTTACGAAAGGGTTCTAAAATTTTTGAAATATAATATTGACATATGGTTGGACTATTTAACATCCCTTGGGGTAAAACTTTCCATTGATACCGTTTAGTGGGCATATCATGGTTTTCTACTGGCACCGTGAATGCAAAAAGTTTTCTGTCTTGTGGATAAAAGAGGGATTGAGAAAAAGGCATCTTTTAAGTCTATTACTACTAATTTATATTTTTTGGGGATCATATTGGGGTTCGGTAGCCCACACTGTAATGCACCCATGGGTTCTAAAACACTATTAATCTTTCTTAAATCTTGTAACATTCTCCATTTCCCTGATTTCTTTTTTATTACAAATACAGGGGTGTTATAAGGGCTATTAGAGGGTTCAATTTTGTCTTCTTCTATCAAATTAGAAATTATATCCTGGAGTGCCAAATATTTATCGTATGGGAGGGGCCATTGGTCAATCCAGACCGGGGTGGCATGTTTTAAAGTTAATTTCATTAAGGGGTCCATTGCGCTCAGTCCAGCGTGAGGGTGGTTCGAAATTGGGATAATAAGTCCCTTCCCCACAAATTTACATGCAAGGGTAAAACAACGGGGCGAATACGTGCCGTTTGTGATGAACCCAGGATAGAAGCGTCCAACCACTGGGCACTGGACTGAGCCAATTGAACTCCTCCTACTCCTTTAACGGCTGGGGACGATTGAAGCGGCCAGTCACAGGGCCATTGCTGAAGGCTTATTACAGATACATCTGCTCCTGTGTCTAGAATTCCTGAAAGGGGTACATTATTTATAACTATGGTCAAATAGGGTTTAGAATTTGATACGTTAGTGGTAAACCAGGCACTTACATCTTCCTCAATAAAGTCCTTAAAGGGGGCAATACAACAGTGGCGGTCACCATTGCATTCATAGGGATCGGATGTCAGATCTACTGATATTATTATAGCAACATCCTCCCCCTTTGAATTGTCATGGGGCTATCAGGTATGCAACCTAAAGCTAGGGAAGCTAAGTCTTCTTCTTGCAGAATATAGGGTGAGGCCAAAATGCCTTTGGATAAAAGATTACGATTAGGGTACATAATAAGGGGCTGGCCTGGGGGGAGGTGAAATACACAAGTCCCGGGGTTAGCATATCTATAATTTCTGAAGCCTGCACAATAATAGACTGCACATAAGAAAGTTCTTTTTCATCATGAGAATTTAAAACTGCCATGGGTTGGGGTTTTTCTGGGGGCACAAGCATATTAGATTCATATCTTTGGGGTTTATATGGGGGAATATTAACCAAATTTTCCTCCTTAGTGTCCAAAAAATGTTTTACAAATGTTGTGGCTTCCTTTTGTTCGGGGCTGGAGCCATGCCCCGCATCTAGTTTCCCTGAGGCTGATGAGACCATTTGGCTTCTGGGGTGTCTCGGGCGTCCTTGATCCGATAGTGGCTTCTACATTCTCTAGCCCAGTGACCTATTTTTTGGCATACTGGGCAAGGGCTAGTAGGACGCTGCCCACCTCTTGCGGGACCTGCCCCTCCCCCCGGGGCCCTACATTGGCCCTTGTAATGACCATAGCGGCCGCAATTAAAACAGTTGCCCGTACGTGGGCCCCTTACACGGTTATTCTGATGGTTATCCCCTGATTGTACTACTGCTATAGCCTGTGCCATTTGTTCTGCTTGATATATTACTGAGCCAACTGTAGCAGCAGCCTTCACATAATCAATCAATTTTTTAGAGGGGTCTGTACGTAGAGGACCCAATACACGTTGACAATCCGCATTGGCATTTTCAAAGGCTAGTTTAAGCGTAAGTTGTTTTCTTGCTTCCTCATTATTAATTTCCCTGTTGATAGATTGTTGCAATCTCTCAACAAAATCCCCAAAACTTTCCCCATTATTTTGCACAATTTTTAAAAATGAGGAGGAGGTTTGATCTCCAAAGTTGCCTATTTTTGAAAATGCAGTCAAGGCGGCTTGGGCAGTGTAATCTAGGGTGGCTCGAGGAATAGCCATTTGTTGCTGCTGGGTTTGAAAATTCCCCACACCCCTCACATGGGCCTCGGGAACCCCATGTGTATTAGCTTTTTTTGCAGCTTCTTCCTTAAAAACTGCTTTCCACATCATGAATTGGGTCAGATTTAGCAGCGATTTTGCCAGGGTGACCCATTCCAGCGGCAAGAGTGAGTAACTTGTTCTTAAATTTCCCAATAAACCACATACATAGGGGGATCCCAGCCCATAATTTTGTACAGCATATTTTAGGTCCTTAATTAAAGAGAATGGTAGCGGGGTATATACCGGCGCTGCCCCGGCAAAATCTACGGGAAACGCTGACATGGTTTCTAAATCATCAATTGAAGTTGAGGGATCTTTTCTGGCTAGTTCTATTCCCGTCATTAATGCTCCCTTCTCTGTTTTAAGTGTGGTTACAGGGTATATGGTTTCTACCACCTCATTAGATCTATTCATCTTTTTAGCTTCTACTTCCTCATATTCAGGAGGTGCGCTAGGTTCCTTAAAGGCTTCTTTATGGCTATCAGTTGTTATAGTCTCCTCATCGTAATGAAGCCTTAGGGCTGTTAAAACAACTTTCCATGTTAATAAAATAGGTGGAGGAGCCCTTGGTTCTTTATGTAAATATTCACCTATTTTTGTCCATGCCTCAGTTTGTAATGTTCCTTTATGAGGATAGCTTGGACATTCATGCCAGATGTATAATAATAATTTGGCCAATCCCTTCTTTGTGGGATATTGCCCTTTCTTTTTTAAATAAGTTTTGTTAGCTTCAACTATCTGTCCTAATTCCCGAACATGAAGTTCCTGTTGCAAAGACAGCCCTACTCCCATACTTACGTATTTGTGCACTTTGTAAGAGATGGGAGGTTGAGTGCGCTGAGATGCGTGATCCAAGCGTTGCCCCCTCAGCGATGTCCTTAAGGCCAATCAGTCACCGTCTGGGGTCACCACTTGACGAGACGCGATCCCCGCTGGACGGGGGTCTCGACAACCCTGTGATGGTTCACTTTACGAGGCCCGATCCTGAAACCATTACTAGTGCTTATCAATGAAACACGGAGTCAATGGTCTGGGTAAAGTGACAAAGCTTTATTGTTTACAGGTGTGCTTTTTATACCCTTCATATGCAAATGAAGGGGTTTCAGCTAGTAATTTTCTATTGGCTAAATACAAGTCTAATTTCTCCTAATATACGTTTCTTATAGGCTACAAATATAAGGTTTTTCAAATCTATAGGCTAATAATAAAACTTTTGAATACGCAAGTTATCATAGGCTATTTCTATATGCAAAAATAAGGCTTCTAGATACCTAACTGTTCATAGGCTATTTCTATTAAGCTTCTAATTGGTTATAAAAGGTATCATCTACAGCTTATGATAGGCTACTAAATTCTCACTTTATGCACCTATCGGTAGCTGAGCTGCCAGCCAATCACACCGTCAGTGTGTTATCTCGTGCCAGGAGCGCTGTTGAGGGTTTTTTCTTACTGTGTCCAAAGTTCATGGCCATTGTATGACTCACTGTCTCTGGGCAAACCTTCACCATGCTTTTTCAGATAACTGTCTCTGTGTATATCCTAAAGCATAGCTAATATTTGGCTTACACAATCCCTACAAACAACAAATTATATATATTTAG
Organism: Erythrolamprus reginae; assembly: GCF_031021105.1. Lineage (NCBI taxonomy): Eukaryota > Metazoa > Chordata > Lepidosauria > Squamata > Dipsadidae > Erythrolamprus > Erythrolamprus reginae. The sequence goes on from NC_091953.1 coordinate 87,447,063, forward strand.
AATGAGAAGCCAAAGGCTCAAATTAGAATTTGATTGACTCAGCTGGATCAACTTAACAATTGGACTCAAAACTTTGTTTCTTGTGTTCAACCTTGAGGGATTTACTAAATAGAATATTTTATTTGCAATGTCCCATTTTTAATAATTTTATTATTTATAAGAACTGTATAACAATCTATACAGTTAAAGGCTTGAACTGTATCTTGCTATTATCTTTCCTTTTCAGTCATTTGTACTAATAAAACCATTAATTGTGTACATGTTTTTGGTAGGCAGACAAAGATAATATGCATGACACTGCAGGTACACAGCTTGCATTGTCATGGGGTTCACTTTGTTATATTGGCCTGTTGTATATGTCCTGAACCAGGACTTTGCAATGTTTGAGATTCAGTTACAAAGATATAAAAATATATACATTGCGTGGGGCAGAGAGAGCAACTGTACACGTGTATGGTAGCCTGCATTCATTACAGGCAGAAGTCACTAAATATCCTGAGTTCTCCATAGTAGGTGGAGCTAGTCTCCAAGAATGGAAAAATACCACCTCTAGCCAATCAGCACTGAGTTCGAAAAGGTATAAATGACACCCCCTGTGCCACAACCCCCTCTCTTCAAGATGAGGGATGAAAATCAGACTTTGTCCATGACTGCTTGACAAGGATAAAAGCTTTATTAGCTAGCTCCATCCTACGAGAAAGGACATATCAGAAAAGTACAACACCCCTTCTCTTTCTCTGGAGGTTCTTAGTAGATCCTATATTAACCTGTAAGTAGTAACTGTGAGACGGATCTTGGAGTCCTAGTGGACAACCATTTAAATATGATTCGGTAGTGTGCAGCAGCTGCCAAAAAAGCCAACACAGTACTAGGCTGCATTAACAGAGGGATAGAATCAAGATCACACAAAGTGTTAATACCACTTTATAATGCTTTGGTAAAGCTACACTTGCAATACTGCTTTTAGTTTTGGTCACCACAATAATAATAATAATTTAATAATTTATTGGATTTGTATGCCGCCCCTCTCCGTAGACTCGGGGCGATGCGAAAAGGATGTTGAGACTCTAGAAAGGGTACAGAGAAGAGCAACAAAGATGATTAGGGGACTGGAGGCTAAAACATGAAAAATGGTTGGAGGAACTGGATATGTCTAGTTTAATGAAAAGAAGGACCAGTGGAGACATGATAGCAGTGTTCCAATATCTCAGGGGTTGCCACAAAGAAGAGGGAGTCAGGTTATTGTCCAAAGCACCTGAGGGTAAAACAAGAAGCAATGGGTAGAAACTAAATAAGGAGAGAAGTAACTTAAAACTAAGGACAACATTCCTGACAGTTAGAACAATTGATCAGTGGAACAGCTTGCCTCCAGAGGTTGTGAATGCTCCAACAGTGGAAGTCTTAAAGAAGATGTTGGATAACCATTTGTCTGAAGTAGTGTAGGGTCTCCTGCCCAAAGAGGGGGTTGGACTAGAAGACCTCCAAGGTCCCTTCCAACTCTGTGGTTATTGCTGTGTCTGCATAGCAATAAGCCGGCTGTCAGATTCGAGCTCGCGTATCCCTCTCCAGGGTCCTGATTGGCCGCATAGGCATAGTTACTGTTAAAGCGGGAACCCTCCTTTGTATGTGATTGGTAGTTGCCTCAGAAGGCGTCCTGTATATAAGTCTGTGTTCTCTTGTGTAATTTCTTAAGCCTGTACCTGCCCTGTTGGCATGTTCTGATTAAACTCACATGTTCTGGTAAAAGGCCTCAGTTATTATACTGGCGACGAGATTTCAGCCCTGCATTTCCATCCAGCATCTGTATCTGCAGTAAGTGACAATGTCTGTACAGCTTACTTTTCCCCCTTTCAACCCACAAGGGGAGACCTGGGATTCCTACGTTGCCCGCTTCGACTGCTTTCTAATTTCAAATGGGTATACCGAGATTTCTGGGGACCGCAAAAGATCTTATTTTCTCGGTTTCTGCGGCCCCGAGATGTTCGAGACTGCCAGAGCTTTATTCGCTCCCGTCTCTATCCATGATGTGCCTTGGGAGACTTTCCTATCAACTCTCCAAGACCACTATGCCCCTGCCCCGTCACGGTGTGCCCGGCGCTACGTTTTTTATCAGAGAAACCAGGCAGAGGGTGAATCCATTAATGAGTTTGTGGCCGCTCTCCGCCGGGCTGCATTATATTGCGAGTTTACAGATTTAAATGATTACTTGCTGGACAGGCTAGTGTTCGGAGTCCGGGATGGCCGCCTTAAACGCCGTTTGCTGGCCACCCGGGATTTGACCTTTCAGACAGCTTTAGCTGAAGCTCGTGCTTTTGAGCTTTCCACGCTATCCCTGGCAGCCATGGACAGCTCGGTGAACGCAACAGCTAAAGTGCCAGCGGTGCCAGAGAACCCGAAAGCCGCTACAGAAAAGGAGGGCGGCAGCGAAGTTGAGGAGGAGGAGGTATGCCGGCTGGGTGCTTCCAGGGGTCGTGAGCCTCCTGCCAGCCGCCCCCGGGCCCCTCTGTCCCCTTGCAGGGGTTGCGGGGGAAACCACTATAGGTCAAATTGCTCGTTTAGAGAAGCGGCTTGCCGGCGTTGCGGGGCCAGGGGCCACATTGCAAGAGTCTGCCGTTCCCGGAGGTCCCCTCCAGCCGCCCCTAGAGAGCAGAGGGAGTTCCAAGGTTCCAATCCCCGTTGGCAGAGGAGATTTTCTTCCACTAAGAGGGATGACTGCAATGCCATCTATAGCTGCCCGCGCCCAGCTTCTACGTTCGTGAGGAAAACCTCAGGCTCTTCTGACAAGATCTCCGTGACAGTTCGTTTGGGAGGCGTGAATTGCTCCATGCAAGTGGACACGGGCTCCGCGCATTCATTGGTTTCCTGGGCCACCATCAAGAAATGCATGCCCGGATTGAGCAGGAGTCGGTTGCAGCCATGTACTGTGACTCTACGGGACTACCAAGGGGCGCCCATTCCGGTGTTGGGGGAAGGGAGATTCCCTGTCATGTTCAAATCTTTCATGGGCAGGTTGCCTCTGATGGTGGTGGACGGGCCATTCTCCAGCCTCCTGGGTTTAGACTGGTTTAAGGCTTTGGGCTTTTCTGTTGCGGGGGTGAACGCTGTGAGGGGGGAATCAGTATTTCAAGGGCTTACTAAGGAATTCCCCTCCGTCTTCGATGACAAGCTGGGTTGCTACACGGGAACCCCGATTACTTTTAGCCTTGATCCCAAAGTGCCAGCTGTAAGGCTGAAGCCCCGCAGGGTGCCCATTCCCCTCCGGCCAAAAGTGGATGCCGAATTGGACCGTCTGATTGCACAAGGGGTGTTGGAGCCGGTTGACCAGGCTGTCTGGGAGACCCCACTGGTCATCGCTTTCAAAGGGGATGGGGGATTGAGACTGTGCGGGGATTATAAGTGCACTGTTAATAAGGCCCTGGCTCACCACTCATACCCGCTTCCAGTGGTGCAGCAGTTACTTCACACTCTGGGTAATGGTAAGATCTTTGCCAAGCTAGATTTATCCCAGGCTTACCAACAGCTCCCCGTAGACCCCTTGACAGCAGAAGCCCAGGCGATCATAACGCATAGGGGGGTGTTCAGGTGCCACAGGCTGCAATTTGGGGTCTCTATTGCACCGGGGTTGTTCCAGGGGTTGATGGAACGGTTGCTGTATGGGCTGGAAGGCACGGTGCCCTACTTTGACGACGTGCTGGTCTCGGGGAGTTCCGAGGACGAACTTCTTCGCAGGGTTAAGCAGGTATTGCTCAAATTCCAAGAAGCGGGACTGAAGCTCAAATCAAAAAAATGTGTCTTTGGGGTTCCAGAGGTTGATTTCCTGGGATTCAGGGTGGATGGAAAGGGAATCCATCCCACCCCTGAAAAGACTAGGGCCATTTGGGATGCCCCCAGACCCCAGTCGAAGGAGGAGCTGCAGGCTTTCCTGGGTCTCTTGAATTTTTATGCGGTGTTTATCCCGCACAAGGCTTCGGTGGCAGAGCCGTTGCATAGGCTTCTGGACAAGCGGTCAGTTTGGCACTGGGGGGAGCGGGAGGAAGCTTCTTTCAGAGGGGTCAAAGGGATACTCACCTCAAACAGTGTCCTGGCTCAGTATTCCCCTAGTCTGCCATTAGTTCTCACCTGTGACGCTTCCAGGTACGGAGTGGGTGCTGTCCTCAGCCACAGATTGCCAAACGGCTCGGAAGCCCCTTTGGCGTTTTTTTCCCGGACTTTGGCCGCAGCAGAAAGAAACTATGGCCAAATAGATAAGGAGGCATTGGCCCTAGTGGCGGGAGTTCGCCGTTTCCACGAGTATTTGTATGGCAGAAGGTTCGAGTTAGTGACGGACCACCAGCCCTTGCTAGGGTTACTCTCAGGTAACCGCCAGAGCCCAGCTGTCTTGTCTCCACGTATGACACGCTGGATTGTCTTTATGGCCAATTACACTTACACGTTAATGTACAAACCGGGTCGTCACATTGCACATGCAGACGCACTCAGCAGGTGCCCAGTACATGAAGAAGTAACAGACCCTGCACCGGCCAGCTCCGTTTTTGCTTTGACAGACGGGCCAGTTGTACTGGCTGCCCCCGAGGTATCTAGAGAGACAGGAAAAGACCGCATTCTGGCCCAGGTAAGGCAATGGGTTTTGAGGGGGTGGCCACACTCTTCCCCAGCTGACCAGTTCATTCCGTTTTTCCGCTGTCGCACGGAGTTCTCCGTAGAGAAAGGAGTTCTATTAAGGGGGGGCAGAGTGGTTATACCTGCAAGCTGAGGAACCAGGTGTTGTCCCTGCTGCACAAGGGGCACCCTGGAATAGTTAGAATGAAGGGTCTGGCCAGGGATTACGTGTGGTGGCCAGCATTAGATAAGGAAGTGGAGCAATGTGTGGCTAACTGTGCTGTTTGCCAGGAGAGCAGGTCTTTACCCCCACGAGCGGAACCTTTAACATGGGAACCACCAGCTAGCCCCTGGACACGCTTGCACATAGATTTGGCCGGTCCCTTCATGGGGCAAACATTTTTAATCACCGTGGATGCATACTCCAAGTGGGTAGAGGTGGCCCAGATGCAGTCCACTCAGTCACAGGCCATCATAGAATCCTTAATGACCCTATTTGCCACGCATGGGTTCCCGGATCTACTGGTCTCGGATAACGGCCCGCAGTTCACATCAGTCCTCTTTGAATCCTTTTTGGCCACAGCTGGAATTAGACATGCCTTGACCTCGCCTTGGCATCCGGCCAGTAATGGCCAGGCGGAACGGGCAGTTAGATCAGTTAAAGAGTCCCTCAAACGGCTGCCCCAGAACTCTTGGAAGGCTAGATTGGCTGATGTGCTCATGGCTCAACATACCACCCCATGTGTAACCACGGGGAAGACGCCAGCAGAGCTTTTAATGGGTCGCAAATTGCGAATCATACTTGACAGGTTGCACCCAGGGTATGCGGGAACAGTACAGTGGCCAGAAGCTGCCAGACGTGAGGTGTCTGTAGGAGCCGCGGTATTTGCCCGTGCCTTTTCAGGACATAAGAATTGGGAGAAAGGTATAGTTTGCAGGGAACTGGGGCCTCGTTCGTTCGAGGTAGAACTAAGAGACGGACGAATTTGGAAAAGACACCTGGATCAGATTAGACTTAATAGGGAGGATCGGCAGGAAAATCGGGAAGCCAATGAGTTCCAGGGGGTGTGTCTTCAGGACCCACCCACAGCTGCAGGAACTTCAGGAAACTTTCCCTCAGCGTGTCACAGGGAAGAAGAAGTGGGCCAGGCTCCCAGTCCAATCCATCCGGCCGAGATCGAGAGGTCTGAACATCCCACAGAGCCCCGGCGCTCCGAGAGAATCTGTCGCAGACCTGGGTATTTAAAAGATTATGTTTGTGTCAGCCGAAGGGGCAGGAGTGCTGTGTCTGCATAGCAATAAGCCGGCTGTCAGATTCGAGCTCGCGTATCCCTCTCCAGGGTCCTGATTGGCCGCATAGGCATAGTTACTGTTAAAGCGGGAACCCTCCTTTGTATGTGATTGGTAGTTGCCTCAGAAGGCGTCCTGTATATAAGTCTGTGTTCTCTTGTGTAATTTCTTAAGCCTGTACCTGCCCTGTTGGCATGTTCTGATTAAACTCACATGTTCTGGTAAAAGGCCTCAGTTATTATAGTTATTATTATTAAATCCATTTTGATTTGAATTAATAATTTGGTTAATACTGTTTTTAATCTTTCTGCCTCTTCCTGACTTTGAATTTGTTATTTTCATTAAGCAGAGATAAGAACAGCGATAGGTCTTATTTATTTATTTATTTATTTATTGGATTTGTATGCCGCCCCTCTCCGTAGACTTGGGGCGGCTAACAACAATGATAAAAACAGCATGTAACAATCCAATCCAATACTAAAATAACTAAAAAAAACCTTATTATAAAAACCAAACATACATACAGACATACCATGCGCTAAATTGTAAAGGCCTAGGGGGAAAGAATATCTCAGTTCCCCCATACCTGACGAGGTGGGTTTTAAGAAGTTTACGAAAGGCAAGGAGGGTGGGGGCAATTCTAATCTCTGGGGGGAGTTGGTTCCAAAGGGCCAGGGCCACCACAGAGAAGGCTCTTCCCCTGGGTCCCGCCAAACAACATTGTTTAGTTGACGGGACCCGGAGAAGGCCCACTCTGTGGGACCTAGCTGGTCGCTGGGATTCACGGTTCGGACTAGTTTGCCTGAATTGGTAGGGACCAGATTGGTCGGTACTGGTCCAAGGGTGCAACATCTTTTTTAATAATTTTTTAATAATTTATTTTTAATTTTTAACTTATTTTTTTATTTTCTTCTGAGCATGTGCAGAAGCTGAGCCCCAGCACTGTGATTAAGGTTGCCATCTTGTTTTTGGCTTTATTTTTCTTTTTTTCTTTTTAAATTTTTTTTTCTGAGCATGTGCAGAAGCTGAGTTTCCACTATGCATATTATTGCCATCTTTTTTTCAGCTTTGTTTTTTTCTCAGATTTTTTATTACTGCACATGCCAGGTGATCATCACAAGACTCACCCATGAGGTGTGCCCACAAGGCTCCCATGAGGTACAGGAAATGCGCCCACAAGGCATGGGAGAGAGTGAACTGGCAGCATGGTAAGTTGGAACCCACCCCTGGATAAGAATATGGAACACACATTCAGGGCTTTTGTTGTTGTTGTTGAAACAGTTGTCTTGGATTTATCTGTTAGATCTTTCAATATTAGGCAGTTGTTTTATTTGAACAGTAACCCTACAACAATAATGGTTTCTTAAAAAGAGCCAGGTTAAGCCTACTGTATGCAGTGCTTATTGCAAATATATTTATGTTAGAAGATCTTTAATAGTTTAAACATGATAATCAAGGAAATATTTCTCATAACTTACCAAACCACATCTTACAGTCGCTGACTTTGTCCAATGATTATGGGAATCCTTCTGGAATCAATTGATTTTCCTTTGATATCTACAAGTAATGTGCTTCATTGCACAATTATGACATTCAGTGCAAGTACATACATCAACAGTGACCACAAACATCCACAGAAGAACCAATCATTTTGGCAGCTCGGTATTTTCTTTTAAATACTTGGATTGAGGTTCAGTCTGACTAAATATCTCCATCTATGTTCCCATGATTAATTGGCTAAATCTTCCTCCCCCCTGTCTGCATAGTGGATATAAATTTTTCTCACTTCACTGACTCTTTGTCTTCCAACAATACAACTGGCATACCCAATTTACCAAGTTTTCAGAAAAATAAAAAGTAGTCTTTATACAAACCATATCATCTTAATTCTAATGTGACAAATAAGGCAAAATAATAATAATCTGCAATCCCCAAAAGATGATGAATTCTAAACTCAACTAATTCCAAGAATAATCTCCTATAGAGAATGCAGATAATGAACACAATGATGTCCGATTTAAATTTTCAACAGATACCCAAAGAAAAAAATACAGTTTTCTTTTGAATTTACAACTGTGTATTTATATTTACAATATGTAAGAAGCTTATTAATGAAAGTAAATTGAGATGTGCTCTGATTTACTCCTATTATAGATTAAGATTGCTACCACAATATTCTACCAAGATACAAAAGGATACACAAACACACACATGCGCACACATATCATTTTGTATCCTGACAGAATGTTGTGGCTGTGATATGCTTACATTGATTAAAATAAACAAAAAATGATCTGTAAGGGTTATTTTTAGAAGAGAAGAGTCCTGATGGATTAAGTAAGAGTCAAGTACTGTATCTGGAATAGGTGATCGTTGACTCTTACCTAATCCATTATAAAATGTATTCATTTTTGTAAGTACTGAAAATTTAAACAAGGTATTATTGTTGTTAGTTTATTCAGTCTTCCCACTATAGCTGACAGTTTACCAAGCATCTCATCTTATAATTAGTTGCACATTTAATTGCTTGGAACTTAACGCTTTTTTAGTACTTTAGCATCATTACCTTTTAATTAACACTTCTTTATGATCTCTAGTCTCTTTTTTCTTTACAGATTGAACCATTGTATTGTAAGGTGCTGTCAGCTTACAACTGTGACCTTTTTAATAATCTTATTTATAAAATTTAAGATTAGAAGGACCGTCCAAGTTCCACTTATATCTTCTTAGGGAAGAGGAAGGACAAGCTCCTTCCTTCCTTCCTTCCTTCCTTCCTTCCTTCCTTCCTTCCTTCCTTCCTTTCATCCATCCATCCACCCATACATGGACCAGACTACTATGGTACCGTCTTCTGCCTCATGTATCCCAGTGACAATCAGGTCCCACAGAGCTGTCCTTCTCCAGGTCCTCTCAGCCAGACAATGCTGACTGGCGGGGCCTAGGGGAAGAGCTTTCTCTGTGACAGCCCGGCCTTATGGAAAGAACTTCCTCCAGAGATTCACACTGTCCCCACTCTCCCCAACTCCTGAAGGTTCTGAAAACCCACCTTTACTGACAGGCTTGGGGCCATTGAGCTTCTAACATCTAGCCCTGGCCAATGATTGAATGTATGTGTGTATGTGATTGATTAATTTTAAGCATTTGGCTTTTAAGACAGTAATTTAATGTAGATTTTTTTTGGTAGATTTCTAACGTATTTTACATAAATTTGTTGTAAGCCACCCCGAGTCTCAGGAGAAGGGTGTCATAATCAATCATTCATTCAATCATTCAATCATCCAATCATTCAATCATTCAATCATTCAATCATTCCAATCATCCAATCATCCAATTATTCAATCATTCCATCATTCAATCAATCAAACAGTTATACACTAGCAACTATGTTGCAGATACCAAAGTATCCTTTGTCGGAGTTCTCTAGTTATTGACTAGGGATGTCATCAGATCATCCTCGGGTGATGGCTGCTTTTCTTGTATCTTTTACAAAAGGTTCACTGTCAGAAGTTATAAAATCTGCTACCAAACCAACTCCAGGTATTATTGTTTATTTTCCCTGTCTCCCAGGAGAAGTATTAAAAGGTGCTAAAAGTTCCCAGACAGTTTTGACATTAGTATAGATCACAAATCTCAAGGTGAAAAGTTTTGTGCAACTATTCTTCATGCTCCAGAGGTCCAATCACCTCTATTTTGGGGGTTCTGGCAGGCTGAAGGTACAGAAATGTTATACAGTTTCTCTACAATTTTAAAATTTATAATGGATTTTTAATTGGCATCTCACTCTTTTTCTGAACTTCCTGTCAGAGAGTTCTACAGAGACTGTTATGTCCCTACTGATCACTGTATGACATCAAATTGGGTATTGAGAAGATTACAGTACGTTGGAATTATTACTATCTTGTTAATGCATTCTAATATAGCATTTGCCTTTCCTAGCAACTGCAGTAAACTACCAGTTTATGTTTAAAATGTGATCTGCACCCACCTGCATTAAATTGCATTGACAAAATATGCCTTCACAACATGATAATTTCTGGTGCATTTTAATGTATTTCTCAGATATCAAGAAACTAGTTTACATTTTTTTTAAAATTATAAATAGAATCCCATTATTTAATGGAAACCATTCTTTAATTTCTCCCTACAATATATGGTTAAATATATTCTACAGAAATTTCAAAAGTAAAATTATTGTATTGTGAATAATCATGGGTATGAATAATCATTGAAATCATTTCAATTTTCTTACGGTGATGGTTATACTGTATATCTATATTCATAGATTAATTAATGGATTTTTTTGAATGTTTTCTACAACACATAACAGCAATCAAAACTATGCTTGCTATATTTCTTTTTTTTTAAAAAATCTAAATCTATGGTTAAACACAGGCTCTGCTTTATACGGGAATAACCTCATTATTTTGGAACACTGGCTGCATACATTAGTTTCCTTATGTATGCCAAACAAAGTCTTTTTTTACAATCTTCACATCTGTCTAAAATAAAGTATGTGTATAAGAACAGTACATACAGTATTGAAAAGTTACACTTTAATTTTGCATGTAAGAGAATTGAACATATACTCTGGCTAAAGAATTTGCTTCGGCTCTGCTGGCATCTCCTGTTCTGTACACTAGGGGAAATGGATACATTGAAAGAGGAGTTTTGTATTACACAGGAGTATATATGAAAGCACTTTAAAAAAAAAATAATAATCTGGTTTTCCAGGTTTGGTGGACTGCTTCCCAAATTGCTCTCGGAATATGTGTGCAAGTACACCCCTTTGCTTCCTTCCTCAGCAAAGAAGTATAAGACCGGAAAAGTGGCTATTGAAGCATTCTCACCCATTTCAACCATCTCTTTTGAAAGCAGAGTTTTACAGTATACTATCAAATGTAGTTAATGTGCCATTTAACAAATTCTTACTTACCTGTAATGTTTTAGTGACTGTTTTCTCATTCATACATTATATCATATAATATGATTCATATTATTTACACAACAGTGTGAAATCACAAGTGCCAGTTCTTTAGCTAGTGTTGGCTTCACACTCAAGGAGTTTTTCTCCAAAACCTAGATTTTTGCAATGTATTAGCATATTATTATTATTCCCCACTACCACCTATAGATACCTAATAATCATTGTAGAGAAGTTATTCTCTGTAGCAGTCTTCTGTATGGTTTTTACCAATGATAATCAAAGTGAAGTGTGGTCTTTTCATTTTTCAGGAGAGCATTCTCACCCAAGAAAATCAATTTGGTGTTCTAGTATGGCTTAAGAGACAGTTTGGGGAAGTGGTTAAAGTGTTGGCTTACAAACCAAGAGAATTGGGTACAAGATCTTTTGGGCCAGTCACCTCATAGGGTTATTGTGGGAAAATAAGAGGAGGAAAGAAAATCGATATATTTGCTGGCTTGAGTTATATATGAAAAAGGGGATAAAAATCTTTTTTTAAAAGTCCATTCTGTAAAGAAACGGAATCATCTATTTTCCATTTAGTATGCCAGGTCTGTTTGTTTCAAATTAACCAAGATAAGTAAAAACTCCATATTCTGAAATTGTACTATAACCCAATAAGCTTTCTTTCAATCATCTACAAGGTTTTTACTAGCAAAATGAATATTGATAACATTAAATGATGCACAGCCAAAGGAATAGGCGGGGATCAGAAGTGGTTAAAGCACAATGGATCACATCCAGTTGTTCAACAAGTTATTAAAAGGCACAAGTTATCTGTCACATTTAGACTTCAGTATTCCTTTGACTAGACTTTGATCTTAAACAGAACACAATATTATAAAATGGTTTTGATTAGAAACATCAGAACTTAAGGAGCATAACTTCTTTTTTTCTGAACTTCCTTACAACTTGTTTCTCCATTATCCACCCCTGAAACATTGATAACCCAAACAGCATGTTGGATATTAAGTATTTCTTTTCTGGCAGCACTATGTTTGCTAACCTTTATAAAAATGCATTATATAAAGGTTAGCCTTTGTCCTCTGTGATATTTTATTTTATTTATTTATTTTGTCCAATACATAATACACATTGAAGAGAAAGATATGTAATAATATAAGTAAAGAAAAGAATAGAAGAAAAGATATAAAAGATATAAATATTGTCTTTTATATACCTAAAAGACAATAGATTTACTTCAATTATGCAGTTTTCCAAGGTGAAAGCTTACTTTCTGCCTTCAGTCCAAATACACATGGGGTACTGCTGCTGAAGCTGCACTTGATCAGATTGATGATTTTCAGAGTCTAATGAGCCCTCCTGAGTGCAATAGAATCAAAAGCTCCAGGCTTTTTGGAGCTCCAAACTAAGGGAATTGGAAAAACAACGACTGAAATAATATTCATTCTAGAAGGTGCCAGGACTTCATATTTTGATTAAAAGTAGATTCCAAACATAAAGTAATAAAGTAAAGCAAAAGACATTAAAAAGCTACTAACAAGGAAAGGAAAATTATTAAAAGATGCTCTGGCAATACCATATCAATAACTGTCAGGCAGAAATGTTAAGATGACAGAACTGAATGTAGCTGGTCCTAAGAAAGCTAAAACCATATGGCTCCAACATTTGAAAAAGTGCTTTTTTTATTAATCTGATAGAAAGCAGACCTATTGCTAAAAGGAGGCACCTTGTAAATGACTTTGCTTCTTCAATGAATATGATATAGTCCAGATTTTGTTGCATTTTCTTAATCAGAAGCTTTTTTATTTCCATTGAATCATCTTAGAGAAAGATACAATACATAATTGTCCTATCTAGCATTAGATCTGAGATAGGACTAATTGTCAGGACCAATGAAAGAAAGTGAATTATAATGAATGTACCAAAATTGGTATATGGTTCTTTCTTTCTTTCTTTTTTCTTTCTTTCTTTTGTTCTATCTATCTATCTATCTATCTATCTATCTATCTATCTATCTATCTATCTATTTATGAAACAATAGGATACAATAGCCTAAATCTATTTAATTAAAACTAAGTAAACTAATCTAAAATCCCCAATTATATTAAAAATCAGTCATATCCACTCAGACAACAACCATACATAACATTCGTCAGTCAGGGGGCTAAGATCTAATCGCCCCAAGCCTGGCAGCATAGATGAGTCTTAAGACTCTTGCGGAAGGCAAGGAGAGTGGGGCAGTACGAATATCTGGGGGGAGCTGATTCCAGAGGGTCAGGCCGCCCACAGAGAAGATTCTTTCCATACGCCCTGACAAGCAACATTGTCCAATTCAGTGTTTCCTAACCTTTTTTGAGCTGCGGCACATTATTCATATTTTCAAAATCCTAGGGAACATTGAAGGGGGGGAAGGGGGGTTAAAAAAAGTTTGGACAAAAAAAAATCTCTGTCTTCCTCCCTTTCGCTCTATTTCTCCCTCCCTCTTTCTCTCTCTTCCTTCCTTCCCTTTCTCTCTCTCCATCCCTCTTTCTTTCTTTCTTTCTTTCTTCCTTCTTCTCTTTTTTGCTCTCTTTCTCTCTCCCTCCTTCCCTCCCTCTATGTCTTTCTCTCTCCTTCCTTCCCCCTCTCTTGCTCTCTCTCTCTTGCTCTCTCTCTCTTGCTTTCTCTCTCTGTGTCTCTCTTGCTATCTCTTTCTTTCTTTCTCTCTCTCTCTCTGTCTCTCTTGCTATCTCTTTTTCTCTGTCTCTCTCTCTCTGTCTCTCTCTCTGTCTCTCTTACTATCTCTTTTTTTCTCTCTCTCTCTTGCTATCTCGCTTTCTTTCTCTCTCACTCTTTCTCTCTCTCTCTTTCTCTGTCTCTCTCTCTGCCTCTCTTGCTATCTCGCTTTCTTTCTCTCTCTCTTTCTCTCTCGTTACACCACGCTGACAACAGCAGCATTGGGCAATAGCCAGGGATTGCGGCAGAGCAGCTGACTGCGAGCGGGAGCCCTGATGGTGGCAGCTGGACGTGCTGCTGGATGCCGTATATGCTGGCGCTGCGCTGGGCATGGGTGTGGGGCTGGCACCTCCAGCCCAGCCAGTGAGCCAGTGCCAGCCCCGCAGCGCCAGCATGTACGGCATCCAGCAGCATGTCCAACCGCCACCGTCGGTGGCTCCACCCTGGAGCTCCCTCTCGCCGCTGCCATCTCCCCGCCACTGCCTGGGGCCGCTGCAGCTGGCACCCTCCCGCTCCCACTGCCAGTGCCCTCCTGTCAGGCCCCAAAGGACACTGGTTGCTGTCCCCGCTAGGGAAGCTCCAGCTGGGCATGCAGCTGCCAGTATCTCCGCCCTGGAGCTCTTGCCACCACCATCCCCTGGCTACTACCTGGTGCTCCTGCTGATGGCGCCCTCCTGCTCTTGCTGCCGGTGCCCACCCGCCGGGCCCCAAAGGACACTTGCCGCTGACACCAGGGAAGCTCTAGCTGGGTGGGGCGCTGCCGGTGCCAGTGCCTCCGACCTGGAGCTCCCACTCACAACTGTCCCCCGGCTACTGCCCGATGCCGCTGTTTCTGGTGCTCTCCTGCTGGGCCCCAAAGAAGGAAGGCGGGAAAAAGGAGAGCTTCATTCTTCATGCCTCCTTTTTCCCGCCTTCCTTCTTTGGGGCCCAGCAGGAGAGCGCCGGAAAGAGCGGCATCAGGCAGTAGCCAGGGGACAGCTGCGAGCGGGAGCTCCAGGTCAGAGGCACCGGCACCAGCAGCGCCCCGCCCAGCTGGAGCTTCCCTAGGAGCTTCGCAGCACACCTGATCATGTCTCACGGCACACTAGTGTGCCGCGGCACACTGGTTGGGAAACGCTGGTCTAGTTGATAGGACCTGGACAAGGCCGACTCTGTAGGACCTAAACGGTCGCTGGGACTCACATGACATATTATTATGCCTATATATCATGCATATAAGCAGAGTACACAAAATGTGTATAGTATGCATGTACGATTTTTTTCTCACATTTCCTAAAATCGATGAACTCATTTAGATACTTGTATCAGACCATTAATTATAAATGAATGCTAATCCTTGATACCCCCTCCCCAAAATTTTTAACTTTTATTTCAAGTCCTGCTACTTTTCTAGTTCTCCCTTATCCCATTGACAGCTGTGGATAGAGTGGGAATTCTACACTTGGCAATTATTTAACTGTTTGAGAAAACAATTTGTGATGTCTCTACACTGGAAAATTTGTCTATGGAAACAGGAAAATAAGCCAATATGAAGTAATCCGAGTTTTTGCTGGGTTAATGTCTTCTTCTAATTTGTGCACATGATAGCCGCCCTGAGTCTACGGAGAGGGGCGGCATACAAATTTAAATAATAATAATAATAATAATAATAATAATAATAATAATAATACTCATGAAGAGCCCAGAATGTGTGATTCCTTCCTAAGCAATGATTGCTCCTGAAAATAAGAAGTTGCCCTTGAGTCATATTGGTGATATATTGACACATTCATTCAGTTTTATTGGCAAAATATAGCCATGATTATTTATTTCCAGGATTTTTTCAATAATGATATTCTTTATTAGCTCACCCATCCAAGTGCTTTTTTATTGCTTGTTTTTTATATTAAAAATATTTTGTTCAATAAGCTGAGAATTATGTTCTTAAACCGTTTTAGTAATATGACTTACTATTGGAATTTTCTAAAATTAATGTTTGAAATGACTGGGCCTGAAAAGCTGCTTCTCTTACATTTTTTAAAAACTGTTATATGCCAACTACCATATGAAGCTTCTATCTGCTGAAGACATCCTAATGATGTATAAATACATAAATTACTATATTTTTTACCTAAATATTTTTAATCTCTTTTAATAAAAGGACATTTCTTTGGTCCGCAACTTGGGCGTCCTCCTCGATCCACAGCTCACATTAGAGAACCATCTTTCAGCTGTGGCGAGGGGGGCGTTTGCCCAGGTTTGCCTGGTGCACCAGTTGCGGCCCTATCTGGACCGGGACTCACTGCTCACAGTCACTCATGCCCTCATCACCTCGAGGTTCGACTACTGTAATGCTCTCTACATGGGGCTACCTTTGAAAAGTGTTCGGAAACTTCAGATCGTGCAGAATGCAGCTGCAAGAGCAGTCATGGGCTTACCTAGGTATGCCCATGTTTCACCAACACTCCGCAGTCTGCATTGGTTGCCGATCAATTTCCGGTCACAATTCAAAGTGTTGGTTATGACCTTTAAAGCCCTTCATGGCACTGGACCAGAATATCTCCGAGACCGCCTTCTGCCGCACGAATCCCAGCGACCGATTAGGTCCCACAGAGTGGGCCTTCTCCGGGTCCCGTCAACTAAACAATGTCGGTTGGCGGGCCCCAGGGGAAGAGCCTTCTCTGTGGCGGCCCCGACTCTCTGGAACCAACTCCCCCCAGAGATTAGAACTGCCCCTACTCTCCTTGCCTTTCGTAAGCTCCTTAAAACCCACCTTTGTCGTCAGGCATGAGGGAACTGAGACATCTCCCTCGGGCATATACAATTTATGCATGGTATGTTTGTGTGTATGTTTGCTTAGTAAATGGGTTTTTTAAAATATTTTAAACTACAATTTAGATTTGTCATGAATTGTTGTATTCTGTTGTGAGCCACCCCGAGTCTGCGGAGAGGGGCGGCATACAAATCTAAATAATAAATAAATAAATAAATTTCACCAGGAACCACTTCCATTCTCTCACTGGTATAATAAAGGGGCTATGTTCAAGAAAAATAAGTTAAGACTTTGTACTTTTATTCAAGTTAATCTCTTTTTCTTTAGTTGCCAGGTGCATGAGATCCTGGTTACTAAAAGTTGTCCTCTTTGGGGGGAAAAGTCAGAATGTATATAAGAAAATACATCTCCCACCTCAGGTTTTACTTTGCTATGTATCATTGCATGAGACAACTTTTCTTACCATTGGTAAAAAATTTCCAATATGGAAATAAGGTAATTTAAAACATGTTACAAAAATAATGAAAAATCTTGTACATCTTATATAATGTACCAAAGAAATATTGTAGGACCAAACCTGGAAAAAAAACCCAGGACTCCATAAATCCTTGTGCTGAGTAAGAAATACAGAGGCCTCAACGGACCCTTGTATGTAAATTGGATATAGTCAGAAGTGAATTCTGTTTTTTCCTGCTGCCGGTTTGCTCAGGGGTGCGCCACATGGGTGCGCACGCATTGGGCGCATGGTGTGCATATGCAGTACTTCTAAAAAGCTCAGAGAAATGGCAGGCCTGAGTCACTGCCGGTTCCAGCAACCCAGGCTGCCAACTTACTATGCTTCTTTAGAACCGGTCCAAAGCGGGAGGAACCTATCTCTGGATATAATAATACAGTGGTACCTCAAGATACGAACCCCTCGTCTTACGAACAATTCGTGATACGAACCCGGGGTTCAGAAAAAATTTGCCTCTTCTTACGAACTTTTTTCAAGTTACGAACGCCAAACCCGAACTTCCGGGTTCGGCATTGGGAGGCTCCTGGGAAGCCCCCGGGCTGTTTTAAAAGGTGACCGCCGGGCTGGGGGGCTTCCCAGCAACCTCCCGAATCCCGAACTTTTGCCGAACTTCCAGGTTCGGGGTTCGGGGGGGTGCTGGGAAGCCCCCCAGCCCGGCGGTCACCTTTTAAAACAGCCGGGCGGCTTCTCAGGAGCCTCCCAACGCCGAACGCGGAAGTTCGGGTTTGGCGTTTGGCTTCCGGAGGCTCCTGGGAAGCCCCCCGGCTGTTTTAAAAGGTCACAGCCAGGCTGGGGCGCTTGCCAGCAGCCCCGACTCCCTGCCGCTCGCCCATGGCCGGCAGAAGATCGCTCTTGCCCGGCTTCCGCGCGAGGCATCAGGTCAGCATTCTGTGGGGCGGGCGGCGGGGAAGCCGGCGGCTGTGGCAGCTGCTGCAGGAGGCTTTCCCCCTCCTCGTCCGCCGCCCGCCCGCCCAGAATGCTGACCTGATGCCTCGCGGGGAAGCCGGGCAAGAGCGATCTTCTGCCGGCCATGGGCGAGCTACAATAAGCTTCCACGCCCTCGCCCGTGCCTGGCGGGAGGTGAAGAGTGCTTTGCCCAGTGCAAAGTTGACAGCAAGCAGCTCCGCAGTCCCCAAAGGAGGCTTAACCCCGCCCCTCTGTCCCACCCCTCGCCCGTATCCGGCATAACTTCCTCCTGCCTATCCCCGCTCTTCTGCCGGCCACGGGCGAGGGGTGGGACAGAGGGGTGGGGTTAAGCCTCCTTTCGGGACTGCGGAGCTGCTTGCTGTCAACTTTGCACTGGGCAAAGCACTCTTCAGCTCCCGCCAGGCACGGGCGAAAGGCGAGGAAGCCTATTGTAGCAGCTGCCACAGCGGAGACATTTGGGGTTTTGGCTGGGGGGGGAGGGGAAGGCAGGAGGTCCGGCCCTTCATTTGCCCTCCCAGCAAAAGACAAAGCCGCACAGCTCCGCATCGCCGAAGGAGGCTTAACCCCACCCCTCTGTCCCACCCCTCGGCCGTGGCCGGCAGAAGAGCGGGGATAGGCAGGAGGAAGTTATGCCGGATACGGCCGAGGGGTGGGACAGAGGGGTGGGGTTAAGCCTCCTTTCGGGACTGCGGAGCTGCTTGCTGTCAACTTTGCACTGGGCAAAGCACTCTTCAGCTCCCGCCAGGCACGGGCGAAAGGCGAGGAAGCCTATTGTAGCAGCTGCCACAGCGGAGACATTTGGGGTTTTGGCTGGGGGGGGGGAGGGGAAGGCAGGAGGTCCGGCCCTTCATTTGCCCTCCCAGCAAAAGACAAAGCCGCACAGCTCCGCATCGCCGAAGGAGGCTTAACCCCACCCCTCTGTCCCACCCCTCGGCCGTGGCCGGCAGAAGAGCGGGGATAGGCAGGAGGAAGTTATGCCGGATACGGCCGAGGGGTGGGACAGAGGGGTGGGGTTAAGCCTCCTTTCGGGACTGCGGAGCTGCTTGCTGTCAACTTTGCACTGGGCAAAGCACTCTTCAGCTCCCGCCAGGCACGGGCGAAAGGCGAGGAAGCCTATTGTAGCAGCTGCCACAGCGGAGACATTTGGGGTTTTGGCTGGGGGGGGGGAGGGGAAGGCAGGAGGTCCGGCCCTTCATTTGCCCTCCCAGCAAAAGACAAAGCCGCACAGCTCCGCATCGCCGAAGGAGGCTTAACCCCACCCCTCTGTCCCACCCCTCGGCCGTGGCCGGCAGAAGAGCGGGGATAGGCAGGAGGAAGTTATGCCGGATACGGCCGAGGGGTGGGACAGAGGGGTGGGGTTAAGCCTCCTTTCGGGACTGCGGAGCTGCTTGCTGTCAACTTTGCACTGGGCAAAGCACTCTTCAGCTCCCGCCAGGCACGGGCGAAAGGCGAGGAAGCCTATTGTAGCAGCTGCCACAGCGGAGACATTTGGGGTTTTGGCTGGGGGGGGGAGGGGAAGGCAGGAGGTCCGGCCCTTCATTTGCCCTCCCAGCAAAAGACAAAGCCGCACAGCTCCGCATCGCCGAAGGAGGCTTAACCCCACCCCTCTGTCCCACCCCTCGGCCGTGGCCGGCAGAAGAGCGGGGATAGGCAGGAGGAAGTTATGCCGGATACGGCCGAGGGGTGGGACAGAGTGGTGGGGTTAAGCCTCCTTCGGCGATGCGGAGCTGCGCGGCTTTGCCTTTTGCTGGGAGGGCAAATGAAGGGCCGGACCTCCTGCCTTCCCCTCCCTCCCCAGCCAAAACCCCAAATGTCTCCGCTGTGGCAGCTGCTACAATAGGCTTCCTCGCCTTTCGCCTGTTTCAGCTTTCCATCCATCCACGTCACTTCGCCGCTAAATCGTATGGCAGCAAACAATCTTTGGGGTTTTCGCTGGGGGGAGAAGTAGGACCTTCCTAACTTCCTCCCCCCCCCCAGCGAAAACCCCAAAGATTGTTTGCTGCCACACGATTTAGCGGCGAAGTGACGTGAAGGGATGGAAAGCTGAAACCGGGCTGTTTCAGCTTTCCATCCATCCACGTCACTTTGCTGCTAAATCGTATGGCAGCAAACAATCTTTGGGGTTTTCGCTGGGGGGAGAAGTAGGACCTTCCTAACTTCCTCCCCCCCCCAGCGAAAACCCCAAAGATTGTTTGCTGCCACACGATTTAGCGGCGAAGTGACGTGAAGGGATGGAAAGCTGAAACCGGGCTGTTTCAGCTTTCCATCCATCCACGTCACTTTGCTGCTAAATCGTATGGCAGCAAACAATCTTTGGGGTTTTCGCTGGGGGGAGAAGTAGGACCTTCCTAACTTCCTCCCCCCCCCAGCGAAAACCCCAAAGATTGTTTGCTGCCACACGATTTAGCGGCGAAGTGACGTGAAGGGATGGAAAGCTGAAACCGGGCTGTTTCAGCTTTCCATCCATCCACGTCACTTTGCTGCTAAATCGTATGGCAGCAAACAATCTTTGGGGTTTTCGCTGGGGGGAGAAGTAGGACCTTCCTAACTTCCTCCCCCCCCCCAGCGAAAACCCCAAAGATTGTTTGCTGCCACACGATTTAGCGGCGAAGTGACGTGAAGGGATGGAAAGCTGAAACCGGGCTGTTTCAGCTTTCCATCCATCCACGTCACTTTGCTGCTAAATCGTATGGCAGCAAACAATCTTTGGGGTTTTCGCTGGGGGGAGAGGTAGGACCTTCCTAACTTCCTCCCTCCCCAGCGAAAACCCCAAAGATTGTGCCTTTCTTTGTTGCGCTTCCACCAGCATGGCCTGGCTGGCAGCGGAAGATGTAACCGAGCTCACGGGGCTGGGCTCGGCTCCCCCTCTTACCAGCCCAGCAGGCAGCCGCCATGGAAGGCTCCGTTCCCTGTCGGCCACGGAGACCGGCCCCGTGGGCTCGTTTACATCTTCCGCTGCCAGCCAGGCAGCGCAACGAAGAGAGGCATTCGCTTTCCTCCCGCCGGCCCCTCAATCGGGCCGGTAGGGAACAGAATGGAACCAGCCCAGAAGCAATAGACGCAGGATCGGGCCGGCAGCAGGCGCAGGGCGAGGCAGCAGGTCTGCATCCTGGGCAGGCGGGCGGGCGGTGGGCGAGGAGGCGCGGCCGAGCGGCGACAGCGGCGGTTCTCCTCACTTCGGAGAGCTTCCTGGGCATGAAAACGCACGAATCCAACAAGAACGAAAGCCAGGAAGCTCTCCCTGGCGGAGACCGCCGGCCCCTCAATCGGGCCGCCGTGACGGGGACCACTGGCCTGCCTAGCGGGCTGGGAGGGAGGTGGAATACGGGAGGAGGAGGGAGGAAGGAGAGAGAGAGAGAGGGAAGCCGCCCGGCTGTTTTTAAAGGTGACAGCCGGGCGGCAGCGTTTTTTTGCGGTTGTTTTTTTTTTGTTGCACGGATTAATTGACTTTACATTGTTTCCTATGGGAAACAATGTTTCGTCTTACGAACCTTTCGTGTTACGAACCTTTCCCTGGAACCAATTAAGTTCGTATCTTGAGGTTCCACTGTATATTATTTAGCTTCAGAGGATGGTTTTATTTCTTGTATACTCTGCTTACTGACTAGAGACCAGACTTAATCAGACCACAATTCAGCTGCATAGTCCATTCTGCCGAAATTTATAATTTGTGAATTCCAGTTAGGCAACAAAACTCATTGGCATAGCAGTTAGCTGCTCAATGTATATAAGAAAGACGGAGTATTGAAGCTGAAGGCAGAAAAGTCTATTCAGATCTTATAGACTTTTCAGTCAATATCGTCCATATGGTATATTGGAAAGGGCTAGAGAGGGGTGTATAACTGTTATCATTTCTGCATTGCATCTTTGGTTGGTGTCACTCTGTTGATTGAGTATTAAGCTTCCTGCATGTTTGTTCATTACTGATTGAGCACTGTAAAATTCTTAAAAATAATGAAATGCAGTAAAAATCACCATGGAAGTAGCTATAAATAAGCCTATGATGCTGACCCAATATATTCCTACTACTGCCTGCATTCAAGCGATTCCCTGCAGTCTTTGAATCAGAAAGAAACATAGCTATATACATTGGTATGCTTCTTACTTTAAATAAATTAACATTGGGCATCTTCAGGGCAATAGCTGGTAAATTCATTGATGTGCTTTTCCTCTAACATTGTGTCCTTTGTTTTAATTTATTTAAAATATATGGTTGCAGACCAAAAGAAGATTGAAAAGAAATATATTCAATAAAAACTATTTATCATTGAAAGTACAATTATGTCTAACAGATTCTAAATGACACTGCTATGACACAGTGTCACTTCCCAGCAGAAGTGGCACATCCCCTGTCATGTGCAGGCATGTGGAGCTTGAGAGCCCCATGGTGTTTTCCCAGTGAAAGCATTGGGGCATTAGTGCAGAAGCAGCAAGGAGTTCAGGGCAGGCATCAGTTTGTCCTTGTTTGGGGGGGGGTCAGGCGAGGGGGCACAGGGGTTTCCCCAACCCTGATGCCTCTCCTCCATGTAACCTGCTGCTGGTGAGTGGTCTCATTCACGCCACCCATATTGCTCACGGGGCAAATGGACTGGAACCTCTGCGCTTCTTTGCTGGGCCATAGAGGCGGCTTCCAGTCTGGAAGCCACCGCTAGTGCCCAGCAAAAAAGTGTGGTTGAGTGGGGCTGAGGCAATGTGGCCTATTGGACCTTTTCTTACTCTGCTCTCCATCTTGGAGGGTCACACCAATCCTTCATAGAAACCACCCATAGAAGCCACCCACCCTGTTTCTGCAAAGGCAAAGCCCTGCAGGGTGAGCCAAAGTGGGGAGGAGGATGCTGTAGAAAAAGCTGCCTTCTGTTGGGTGGGAAACCAGTGGCCTGCTTTGGAGCCCCAAGCCACACAGAGCTGGCCTGGGAGGCATGCAGACCTGGGTGGAATCCAGCCTTTTCTGCAACATCCCCCTCCCCTCTTTGGATCACTCTGCAGTGATGGGGCTCTGCCTTTGCAAAAATGGAGTGATCACATATGCAGCAGCCACAGGACATTCACTTCCCCTCCTGGAGCACCACCACCCCTCTCAGGCTCTGAGTTTCTACCAAGGGCCGTGTTCCTACCCACTCAGTGGCTGGGACGGGCTGGATGCTGACCTCAGAAGGCAAGTGGGCATAGGGGACTGCTGGAAAGGCTGCTGGAAGGCCACCAAGCATGGCAGGGCTTCAGAGAAGGGAGTAAGCTGCTACCTCCCTTCCCTGCTGTCCCAACATGCTTGTCTGCATTCCACGTGGCCATTTACTTGCCTGCCTGTGCAAGGTACCAGAAAGGCCATATGGAAAGCAGGAAAGCCTGTCAGAGTTGCAGGCCACGGGGAATGGAGTAGGGAAGGCAGGCTAAACTCTGTGTGTGTGTGTCAGGGGGCCGCTAGGTAGGCCATGACTTCACAGGCTTACCTGGTAGGTAAATCAGGGGTGTAGTGCCTTAGCCAGGAAAGCTGAAGGAGAAGCTGATAAAGTCGCTCAGATCCGGGCCGACCTCGACTCCAATTGTAAAACAGAGTCGACTGACAATGAGTCAGTCGAGGTGACTGGGGCACGTACTTGTCCACCTGTCTGGGAAGAGTTTGATCTGGTGACACCTGATGAAGTGGACAAGGCCATTGGAGCTGTGAGTTCCGCCACCTGTTTACTGGATCCGTGTCCCTCCTGGTTGGTCTCGGCCAGCAGGGAGGTGACACGGAGCTGGGCCCAGGAGATTACCAACGCTTCCTTGGGGAGGGGAGTTTTTCCATCACTCTATAAAGAAGCGCTTGTGCGCCCCCTCCTCAAGAAGCCTTCCCTGGACCCAGCCGTACTCAACAACTATCGTCCAGTCTCCAACCTTCCCTTCATGGGGAAGGTTGTCGAGAAGGTGGTGGCACTCCAGCTCCAGCGGTCCTTGGAAGAAGCCAATTATCTAGGTCCCCAGCAGTCGGGCTTCAGGCCCGGTTACAGCACGGAAACCGCTTTGGTCGCGTTGATGGATGATCTCTGGCGGGCCCGGGACGGGGGTTTATCCTCTGTCCTGGTGCTCCTCGATCTCTCAGCGGCTTTCGATACCATCGACCATGGTATCCTTCTGCACCGGTTGGAGGGGTTGGGGGTGGGAGGCACTGTGCTTCAGTGGTTCTCCTCCTACCTCTCTGGCCGGTCGCAGTCGGTGTTAGTGGGGGGTCAGAGGTCGACTCCGAGGTCTCTCCCTTGTGGAGTACCTCAGGGGTCGGTCCTCTCCCCCTTGCTATTTAACATCTACATGAAACCGCTGGGTGAGATCATCCAAGGACATGGGGTGAGGTATCATCAATATGCCGATGATACCCAGCTTTACATCTCCACCCCATGCCCAGTCAACGAAGCGGTGGAAGTGATGTGCCGGTGCCTGGAGGCTGTTGGGGCCTGGATGGGTGTCAACAGACTCAAGCTCAACCCGGATAAGACGGAGTGGCTGTGGGTTTTGCCTCCCAAGGACAATCCCATCTGTCCGTCCATTACCCTGGAGGGGGAATTACTGACCCCCTCAGAGAGGGTCCGCAACTTGGGCGTCCTCCTCGATCCACAGCTCACATTAGAGAACCATCTTTCAGCTGTGGCGAGGGGGGCGTTTGCCCAGGTCCGCCTGGTGCACCAGTTGCGGCCCTATCTCGACCGGGACTCATTGCTCACAGTCACTCGTGCCCTCATCACCTCGAGGTTCGACTACTGTAATGCTCTCTACATGGGGCTACCTTTGAAAAGTGTTCGGAAACTTCAGATCGTGCAGAATGCAGCTGCGAGAGCAGTCATGGGCCTACCCAGGTATGCCCATGTTTCACCATCACTCCGCAGTCTGCATTGGCTGCCGATCAGTTTCCGGTCACAATTCAAAGTGTTGGTTATGACCTTTAAAGCCCTTCATGGCACTGGACCAGAATATCTCCGAGACCGCCTTCTGTCGCACGAATCCCAGCGACCGATTAGGTCCCACAGAGTGGGCCTCCTCCGGGTCCCGTCAACTAAACAATGTCGGTTGGCGGGCCCCAGGGGGAGAGCCTTCTCTGTGGCGGCACCGACTCTCTGGAACCAACTCCCCCCGGAGATCAGAACTGCCCCTACTCTTCCTGCCTTCCGTAAACTCCTCAAAACCCACCTTTGCCGTCAGGCATGGGGAAACTAAACATCTTCCCCTGGGCACGTTGAATTTATATATGGTATGCTTGTGTGTGTGTATGTTAGTATAGGGGTTTTTCTTAAATTTATAATATTTTAATTAAATTGGATTATCTATTGGATTGTCTTTTCACTTGTTGTGAGCCGCCCCGAGTTTTCGGAGAGGGGCGGCATACAAATCCAAATAATAAATAAATAAATAATAAATAAAGACTGGGCGGGGCAGGGCAAGGCAGGGTGAGCAAGTGGTAACTGGGGGATTGGTTCAGGGGCATGGCTAACCAGCTGTCGCTACCAGTTCAATGAATCACTGATGCCTACTGCTACTTGTATGCATGAATTGGTCCAAACTAGTAGCAATTCATCCATGGAAAGCAGGATAAGGTTATGGCCTCAGTAGCAGCAATCCACAGTTTTTCTAGCAATCCTAAATAAAAGTAAACTGACTTTCCCCCCTCCCCCATGGTTTCCATCAAGTATAATGAACTTGTCAATTAGATTTGTATGCACAGCACTTACATTGTGAGTTAAATACCCTGTTCTTTCCTATCAAAAGATTTCAACCGTGATAAGTGTGTGTTTTACAAATTTTGAATTTACTTCTGGAAGCACATAACATTTGGTTCATCTCCACAAAGTAAGCAACCAATTCAAAATGTGACTGCCTGTCAGCACATGCCTTGATTTGTAAACATGAATAATGGTTGCAAAAAGACTATGGTCTTCTCAGATTTTTGCTTTTTAGATTTAAGAGCATAGTTTGGTTCTCTTGGTGATGTTTTTAAGAAAACAAAGCCTTGAAAACACTTATTTAAGACTAATCAGAAGAGAAGGACAAAAAAGAGATCAAAGTTTTGTTTTTAATTCTATGGAATCTAGACGCAGGTGCAATTCAAGGGATAGACATTATTTTACCCAAATTTCTGATAAAAAAGGGGGACATGAAAGCAGGATGATTGTCAGTGATTGTCATGTCCCTGGTACAAGGTCTATTTGATAAAAAAGGAACAATTTCATATCCACTCCACCTCCCCATGACTCAGAGAAAATTCTGAGAACATGAAAGGTAGCTTGAGCAACGTAGACAAAAAACAAAATGTTTGAAGTGCTTTGATGTTATGCCAAGTGGCTTACAGGGTTAGTACTTGCATTTTATGGGTGTCATTTCATTATGTTTTTCTGTAAATATTTCTTAGAAAAAAATTGAAATGAAAGGTGAACTTTTATATAAAATTATTTGATGTGGTATTCTCAGCAGTTCTTTTTGTAGAAGGATGAATTTGTTAAAATGAAGTCTCATAGCAAGTTAGGAATTAGCAAGTTAGGAAATTGATTGATTACTGATATATTTCTTTTTCTTTTCCTTTCTTTCCTTTCTAGATTTTTAAATTTTTTTTCCTATATTATAAATCATATCAAAACAAATATAATTATACATTTATATCCAATACGCCATAATCAATCTTCCTAATTTTGCACCTTTTGTACTTTTATCACTTGTCTGCCTTCCCTCAATATTTCATTCTACTTCCCTTCCTCTATCTCTTTCTCTTCCCTCTACCTTCTTTCTCCTTCAGTTATTCATATCATTTAACATGTTAAAGTTCTCATAATTGGTGAATAGTAATTAATTATAATTAATAGTGCCTAATATTGAGATTATTAAAGTTAAATGGTTTATACTATAAATAGTTCACTCCACATTTGCACAATAAATAGTCTACAGTTTTAAACTTTTCTGTCTATCATACTTTATTATCTACAAATTATTCTTCACATCTATATATACTCATTAATTTATCTTAGGTATAATGGAACAAAAAATAAATAAAGACAATTGATAGATAATCCATATAACAACAGCGGCAAGAATTTGTTACATACAATTTTGGAAAAAAGAAACAGTTCCCACCAACCTACTGGTTATAAATAAAATACTTGAAGTGATGGAAATGAACAGACTAACAATGAGAATAAAAGAAAAAGAAGAAATGGACTATTACAAAATTTTGGATAAATGGTATAAATGATTAAACAAAATGAAGAAAACAAAACAACATAAGTTGCATAAAGGTGATATTAATGAGTATATATAATTTTCAATTTCCTTCCAACTTAATCACTGTAGCTTATCTTCCATACATATTCATTGTCTCTTGTACCTCCTTTCTTATTTATCCTTCAAATCCATCTTGTTTATATTTTAAATTTTAGGCCATACTCCACCCTTACCACAATTTATATCTTTACGCATTTTATTTTATTTTGTCATTTCTAAATTTCCTAAATTTCTAATATCTTTTACCTTTTCAGAACTCCTTTCCGATCCATTAATTGGTAACATTACTAACTATACCAAAAAACCCTAGTTATCAAAAATCTCTTCAACATAAAGTAAAATTTATGAATTATATAGTCTTATATAAAAACCTTTGAAATAATTGTACAGATCTTATAACATTCCAACAATTTTAATAATTATCAAAATTCTTTTCAACATTAAATCAAATTTATAAATTATACAAATCTTAAAACCTTTTAAAATAGTAATTATTCAAATTTTATAACCTTCCAACAATTCACCTACTATAGTCTTTTATCCCCGCTCTCCCCGCTTTAATTCATCACCTTTTTCATTATCAATTATTTAATTTTAATCATCATGTACCAATCTGATATAAATTTATTAACTTATACTAACAAAATACCTTTTAAGATAATAATTATACAAATTTTACCACATTCTAATAATTGCATTTGCTATAATATTTTTTAACTAACAGCAAGAATGGAAATTGATTAATTACCAGTATATTTTATTTTATTTTATTTCCCTTTATAATGTTTAACATGAAGCATATGGGAGCCATCAAATAGAAAGTTTAAAGAATCAAATTGACTCATTCCAAATTCTTGAGCTAAGTCTTGTGGTCCATGGCCATGGTTCCTGGTCACAAAAGATATTTAAAGGGGGTCCATGGTGAAGAAAATGTTGAGAACCTCTGATCTAGACTATAGATACTTTCATTTTTAGCACATCTGTTTGTCTCTTATTTACGCTTTAAGTTTAACAGAATACCTTTGTTCAATTTGCATTTCTGTCAAACAGTAATTTGCATTCCTGTCAAACAGGCATCAAGTAGTCAAAATAGGGAGTACTCTATAAAACCCTGCACCAGTTAACAGTGGTGTACCCCAAGGCAGTGTTTTAGGATCCACACTCTTTCTTAGATAAATGAGCTTTACAGTCATATTATAAGCAGCTGCATCCTCTTCACTGATGAGGTGATTCAATACCACCGACAATGCCTTATAAAGCGACTATGTGTCAAAATGGTTAAACAATTGGCAACTCCAAATTTCAACGAATAAATGCTAGGTCTTACACACTGGCAAAAAAAAAAAGTCCAAAAAAAGTCCATGAGTTCATTCATTGTTATCACCAAGATTTCTGTGAGATTCTGCTGAAAATCCCTTGTGCTTTCAAAATTTTGTTTAAAATTTTAAGATTGAAGAGAAAGTTAAGAGGCTACAATACCTCAGTAAATGTTTTTACAAAGCAACAGTTGGGATGCAACTCAATGATGAATGATGCATATAAAATGAAGGAAACCAAATATCAAGAAATGGATCTTTAAAATTTGAGTTTCATCCATGTTTCAGTATTCAAAGGCAGTTACTTGAAAGTTTTATTTTCCACATCTACCAGGACAAATTTATAGTCAGCACCACAAAGTGACAATTTCCCTTCATATCTTGAGATATTAATCTCTGATATATATAAAGCCTAAATTTCTTTACAAATAGGAAGGCAAGTTAAGTGCTTCATAGAAATGAAGTCTGTGATAATTTATTTACTGCCTATACACCTCCCCACATATTAATTTAATAACTCTTGACTATGTGAGATGGAAAGCTGAATGGTGCCTTCTGTTCTTTGGGCTGTGTTTGTCAATATTTGAGGAATATGGCCAGAGACACTGAGGGGTTCACAAAACAGGGCAAAAGGAAGTGATATGACCATTTAAATTTCAGAAGTGAGCAAATCATGTTTCTTCACAAAACAGCTTTGCTCACATCACTCTTAAAGCAAAATACCTATCTCATAGATTGAAAAGTCCTGATGGCCAATAGTTTTGAGCTTTTATTTTCAAGTTTGCTAGATGAGCATTTAAGATATGGCAAAGAATATAATGTGAATATGGTTGGTTTCTAGAATTGTATGAATCAGCTCTGATTTGATCTAAGTTGTTGATCTAGATTTCATGGAGGACATGTTTTCATTCAGGTTTGTGATTTGAACAATTTCAAGATTTCTTCAAGATCAAAGATAGATTTATAAACATCTGAGATTACTTCATTTTTCAACATAATGGAATGAAAATAGTAAGAATATTATACCTTTAGAAAATCTTTAAGATGCTGGAGTTATTTCTCCCCATAATACATTTTTAAAATATACTTCCTGTATTTCTTTAGGGAAAAATTAGCAAGGACAAGGAAAGGACAGCAAACCACATCCAATTTATCTGTTAAACAGGTGATATTTCACCTCACTCAAACTTCTCAAAAATTATAGTATTTCCAACACAAGCGTTTACATTTTGCTTGGTTTTCTGGAGCACAGCATGGCATGACCCAAAAGAAAGAGCTTTGATTTTCCCCCTTGCTTCCTCTTATTGTTGAATTTTCTCCAATGCTAGGAAGGTTTGGACTGAAAGGGACTCTGGTATGTCAACGCTATAGCTTAATTGTAATAAATTTTTTTGCATTGACAGAGATAGGCAGTATCAGAGAAAAAAATGTGACAGAGGGAAATAGCAATAGTAATGTTTTCATCAAATCTTATTTCTGATGCAGTAAAAATCTGGACCTTGATTCAATCATTCTTAAGACATTTAAAGCTATGCTAGAGCCTAGAGCCCATATTTAAAATGCTGACTTCTGGTTAGCAGAATTATATCAGCAATGTAATAGGCCATTGGTACATGATATCCAACCTATCTTGTTTACTTGGTAAACAGTAATGCGCCATATGCACTGTTAAGATTGGTTTCAAGAAATCCCACCATATGCAACTGCAATAGGCATAGAATTTATAGGATATAATCTGTAAAGTTAATTTAGGGCTAAGTATAAGGGGCTCTAAAATGGTCCTGTTTGTTGTCCTGTGAGGGCTATAACTACAGTGTTCCCTTGACTTTCGCAGGGGATACATTCCAAGACCGCCCGTGAAAGTGGCAGCACCGGTGTTCACGGTCAGGTTAGGGGAAGGGGAAACTCAAGGCAAGAGGGATCCAGGTCAGGACTCGAAGCCGGGATTCCAGGCCAGTCAGCTGGGAGGTCGGACACTACCACTAGGGGAGACGGCTTAGGTAGATGGGGGAAGAAGAGGTAGTGGCGGCAGGTGGCAGTAAGTGACGGTGGCAGAAAAAGAGGCAGGGTTGTGATGGGCCCACCAAAAGCCATCCCCACAATTAGTGCGTGGCCCCCTGACCCAACAATGCCTTCAGCTCCTCCCCCCTTGGGCGAGTTAGGATGGTCTTGTCCACCCACAAGGCTCGGCTTCAAGTGGAGCGTACCAACGCTCTGAGAATTCAACAGGAGGGATCGGGAGGCTGGGGCGGAAACAGAGCTTTTATTTAAAGAAGCAGGATGGTTGGAGGGGAGAGGAAAGTTAAAATGCACAGTACATTGGGCAGCCGCAGGAAAACCCGTGGTGTTCAAGAAAACTGCAGAGTATTTTTTCCATTAATATTTTTTGAAAAACCGTGGTATAGCTCTTCTCCAAAAGTTGGACCCACAAAAGTCAAGGGACCACTGTATTATATTTATGATAAGAAATATTTATATTTCTTATATTTATGTCTGTTTATACATACCCAGACATACATGCAAACATACACAGAGAGAGCAAGAAAGAGGGAGGGAGGAAGAGAGACAGAGAGCAGGAGAACATTTATCTGTCTGTCTGTCTGTCTGTCTGTCTGTCTGTCTGTCTGTCTGTCTGTCTGTCTGTCTATCTATCTATCTATCTATCTATCTATCTATCTATCTATCTATCTATCTATCTATCTATCTATTTATGCCACCCACTCCAATAGGACTCAGGGCAACTTACAGTAATTATTAAAAGCAATTAAAATACAATGAGAAAAGAGCAATATTATAAAATGTGTATGTATAAACCATACATAGACACAGTCAACTTGGTTGGGGTTCAGGCTGTACCTTTTTATCTGATAATGCCATGTCTTATATAAATAAGGAACTTAATTCTTTCACTTTTTTACTGACTCTTGCTAATCGATAAAATATATATGCTGTTAGACTGCATTGACTGTTTAATATCTACTGAAGATTCCATATGAACTGATCCAGTCTACTTTCTGGTAACTTATAACAGCTTGGACCTGTTCCATACATTTCTTTCTTCTCATTTTGCTATTAGCATTAGATCATTAAGAAAAAATATTGCTATAGCCTTGACATTTGCATGCTCAGTGAGTTTTTATACATGAGAAAAACCTTTTGTTGTATAATCGTATAGACATTGGCTTATACATGAGCCAGACCTTTATAATGCAGGATGAGTTTATAT
The DNA here is from genome assembly GCF_031021105.1 of Erythrolamprus reginae. Classification (NCBI taxonomy): domain Eukaryota; kingdom Metazoa; phylum Chordata; class Lepidosauria; order Squamata; family Dipsadidae; genus Erythrolamprus; species Erythrolamprus reginae. The sequence goes on from NC_091953.1 coordinate 87,478,563, forward strand.
GGAAACCAATGCTGATAAATGAAGGGATTTTCCCTGCAGACATTCATATATAATTTGCAATATTTCCAAGTGAGTCCATTGTAAGGAAATTATAACATATGCAATTACATATGTCACTGATTGAAAGTGTATGTGAAAGCCTGGGTGTGAAATCAGAGACTAATGGACTTGCCTATATCACTTTGCCTTGTATTGACAGGGATTTTAATGGTCAGGTCCATTTAAAAACTAGCAGAGCTGGACTGGATTATTCATTAGCCTATGTAGTTCAGGTAAATCAGGCCAACAGGATCTTTTCTTGGAAAAATTCACCTTTTAAATAGAACATTTCTAGACAAAAATTAGTCTACCTAACAGCTAATGCAGCTCAGTGTTAGCAATGGTTAGTCCATTCACGTATTTACTGCATGGTGAATTTTGTACCCAACACGTTTATAAATCTTTTAGTTCAGATTCTGTGGTAAACTGTCTTTGAATATATAAATTTATCATATTTTTTTCAGGATTCCATATGCAATATCAATCTAGGGCAGAAAAGGTTCCAAATTCCTATTACTCCCCAATTATTCAAACCATATTATCTTTTCTATTTTGAGCAACTTCATGGAAAGGGATAGATTCCTGAATGCTACGAATTTTCTTTATTTGGGGCTAGTTGGCTTTTGTTGTAAGACTATGGAAACAAAATCTATGCATCAAAAATAATATGGAATTAGAAATATTTCAAATACTAAATCGGCTTTGCTTTGAAGTAAATACTTAAGGTATCACAAAAATGATAAATACTGAAAGAAGAATTCATTCTGCAAAAGTTTATCAGGGAATAGCAATAGAAATTGTACCCTAAATAATAATAAAAATTATGAAAATAAGAATTTTTTATTCATTCATTCATTCATTCATTTATTTAATCATCACTCATTCATACTACTGGCCGGAGCAAAAGACTATTGCTCCATGACCCCAGGCCTGCTGGCATAAGGGTGTTTTTAGAAGCTTTTGGAAGGCAAGGAGAGTAGGGGCAGTATAAATCTCTTGAAGGGAGTTGGTTCCAGAGGACTGGAGCTGCAACAGAAAAGGCTCTTCCTCATGGTCTCGCCAGTCAGCATTGCTTGGCCAACAGGACCTGAAGAAGGCCGACTCTGTACAATCTAACCGGTCGCTGGGACTTACTTAGGCACAATTTATGGGAAGGAATATTGAAAAAATAAAATTAACTTCCAAGTTATTTACCAGTTTCTCCTATCTGAGCCCTTTAAATGTCAGTATGTGGTTTATGTTGAATAAAGAGCTTTTTGTATTGTTTCTTAAAATCTTCTACTACAGATTTCTACAGAAATGATGTCAATCTGTTTTCCCCTCTATTTTATGCCTCTTCCAATCCCACCATCTGTCTATAGATTATTTTTAGAGGAACATAATGCATCTATAAGCAAAAGTAACACTCTGTCCATATTCCTCCTGAAATTACTATTTTTGCCCAGTGTAAACAATTCCCAACTGTCTGATAAAAAGGAGAATTGAAATGAATGTAACCTCTAACATATTACCATAAGAAATATTGTGTACCCAATAACACTATAGTTTCACTAAAGTTTAAATGTGTAAATCAGACAAAACATAAAAATTGGAAAGTTTTTAGAAATGGGGTGGGTTATTTCAGAGTTAAAATAACATAAGGTGGGTTAGGAACAGACAATTAAATATGGTGTACCCATGATAGCTAAGGTAGGTTTTGCCTTTTCCATATTGTTAAATAGAGAAGGTATGTCCAACCTGTGATCCACAGGCCACTTGCAGCCTTGGGCAGCTAATAATGTGGCTCTTAATAATGTGGTATTTAAATATATAATACTTATATACAGGGGTGGGCTGCTGCCTGGACGGTGGAGGATGCAGTGGGTTAGCAAAAATGGAGCTCCACCCCAGGGTACCCAATTTGCACTGAAAGATGTTGAAAGAAAATGCAGGGCGTCCTGCATAAGTCACAGCCACAGTGTGGTAGTAAAAATTTTGGTGGCCCTTCACTGCTTATATAGTACAGTGGTACCTCGTCTTATGAACCCCTCGTCATATGAACTTTTCGAGATACGAACCTGGGGTTTAAGATTTTTTTGCCTCTTCTTCCGAACTATTTTCATATTAAGATCCCGCCGCCACCGCTGGGATGCCCCGCCTCTGGACTTCCATTGCCAGCCGAAGCGCCCGTTTTCATGCTGGTGGGATTCCCCTGAGGCTCCCCTCCATGGGAAACCCCACCCCCGGATTTTGCGATGCTGCAGGGGAATCCAACAGCGCAATGCTGCAATTTCGCTGAGGCTTCCCTCGCTGTGAAACCCCACCTCCGGACTTCCGTTGCCAGCAAAGTGCCCGTTTTTGCAATGCTGGGATTCCCCTGCAGCATTGCAAAAACGCGGAAGTCTGGAGGTGGGGTTTCCCATGGAGGGGGAGCCTCAGGAGAATCCCACCAGCATGAAAATCGGCACTTTGGCTGGCAAAAGGGGTGAATTTTGGGCTTGCACGCATTAATCACTTTTCCATTGATTCCTATGGGAAACATTGTTTCATCTTATGAACTTTTCACCTTACAAACCTCGTTCTGGAACCAATTGAGTTCATAAGACAAGGTATCACTGTATAGTTAATTATGTTATCTATTTTATATGCAGCCCAAAATAATTGCTCTTTACTCAATGCAGCCTAAGCAAGCCAAACTTTTGGACACCCATTATTGTAAATGGTCCATGACTGGGTCAGTTAATGTTAGATTTGGAGGACAATGAAACAGGCCCATCTTGATATCCTAGGCCAGCGTTCTTGCCAGCTGAATCAGGAGTGAGTGAGGGAGAGTTGGAACCTGAGGAACCTCCAGAGACTGCAGAAACCCCAATGATGGTAATGGCTGACTCAGAAGGGGATGAAGATATTGAGGATCAGGAGCCCCTATTAGAAGGTTTAGAAGCAGATGAGAAAATCTTTATGGGAAAAGTTCTATAAAATAGTCTATGGAAAAAAGTCTAGACAGTGAATATATTTAGGAAAACAGTTGACCATGCCCAGTCTGTATATAAGGGATGGTTTCTACGTAGGTAAAGGGGCATGGAGTTTCAATGTTTATCATGGTGGTGGACTCAGATCTGGAATTCCGGAACCGCCGTGCTGAGAAACTGCTGTGGCTCCTTTAAAAGTCATGCAGAGGTGCCGATGAATGAGAAAGAAAAGAAACCTAGACATCTGTAAGTATTTGTGGGTGATTTACGGACATTATCTGAAGGAAGTATGTGTTAATTAGGTCTGTCTCTCAGCTGCCGGCTGATTATTATCTCTTGGCCAATTTGAGTGGGGCTTCTGCCAACATGAACTGATAAATATAATAATAATAATAATAATAATAATAATAATAATAATAATAATAATAATAATAATAATAATAATAAAAAAAAAACCAATGTTTATTTATAATGCCCTTTTAACAAAGGGCATATCAGCAAGCCATATACAACTAACAAAGACAGGCAGTAGTTCTGACTCTTGTCTGTACAAAGCATTTTTATCTTTATAAAAGTGTCTGAATTGAACCCTTTGTTTGTGGAGGCTTCTTGGTTTTGATCTGGTAGGCCCAAAGCAGAATACCCATAATTTGAAAAATGTAAATAAATTTTCCTGCTATCCTATATAACAAAACAACAAGCTTAAGACAAAAATCCCCTTCAGTCCTGACAGAGCCCTGGGATACCTCATTGAATTCTATTTCATTCCCATTCCCCGTCCATCCTATTGCTATTGCTATTCCATCCCATCCTATACATATTCCCATTCCATTCCATTGCATTTCATTCTATGTTATTCCCATTCCCACTCTCACTAGATCCTATTCCTATTGTTATGTTATCCCATCCCATTACGCTCTGCTGCCTCCTCCAAAAAAGAAGAATAAATCGAAATCTAATCTTCCTGCCTCCTTCTCCAGGGATAGAGACAGCCATCCTCCTTCAGTGGCAGGAAGTCTCACCGGCCACTGCTGGGACTGATATCTATGTGCGGTAGCTAAATTCCACAAAGGAAATACAGTAGATTTAAGTGATGGGAGATCCAGTCCATCAAAAACAAAGAAAAAACCATCCGCGGAAGGAGCCACCATGAGCACTGGGACTGGCCTCACTTCTGGACGTCCCAGTGCAAGTAACTTTGCTTTACTGATACCCAGGGGTGGGCTACTGCCCAGATGGGGGGGAATGCAGTGGGGTAGAAAAAATGGAGCTCCACCCCAGAGCACCCAATTTGCACTGAAAGATGTTGAAAGAAAATGCAGGGCATTCTGGATAAGCCATGCCCACAGTGTGGTAGAAAAAATTTGGGTAGCCCTTCATTGCTGATACCACATGATACTTCAAGGTATATTGAGCTTTGCTTAAACTAGGGGTGGGGTTTCAGCTGACATAAACATCTCCTGACCGTTTCTTCATGGATCAATGGGGAAATCTTTGCTAGCTCGGAATGTCAATTTTCTCTGTCAACAGTAAAGCATGAATGAGAATCAATCAGGAATGAGAATCTATCAGGAAACAGATGAACCTCATGCTTCTCTGTGGATCTGTGCACTGTGGGATTCTTTGAAAACCCACCTCACCCCTATTTCCACTTCTCCCCTTGCAGGAGATGTGGAGTTGGTTAAATGGGGGTGGTGGTGTTCAAAGTATCCCATGTTGCACAGATTCACTTGATTCCTGATTGATTCTCATTCCAAGCCCTAAATCTCTGCCAAACTCAAATTGCCTTACCATTGCCAGATAAAATTGACCTTTCGAGCTACCAAAGATTCCCCACTTAGTCTATGAAGAAACAGTGAGGAGACGTTTGTGTCAGCTGAAACCCCAACCCTAGTTTGAACAAAGCTGCCTCCACGAAGCATCAAGCAGTGTAATTACACAGCAGATGTAGCCTATCCTGTTGGGACCTTTCGGTTCCCCCTCATCCCCATGGAGTAAAGGTAAACTGAAGTCCCTGGCAAATCTTTGAGTTCTTTCCTTGGTTGGCAAAAGGTGTGGGCCATTTTGGGTCTTCCCCACCCCCCACCCCAGTTGCACTCTGCCAGTCAAAAGCAGGGCGTGGGGACATTCTCAGGGGCTTTCAGCTCCCCCTTTTTTGGCCTCCCCCCGCCCACATGAAGCACTCTGCCAGCCCTTGCAAACATAAGTCCTGCACTTGGCCAAAGGGTGGGAGCCATCTGGTGGGTGTGGTGATGTGTCATAGTCCCATGCAGGCTGGTTTAATAATTTGGCAGGTCAGATCTGTCCTGTGGACCATAGTTTGAGGATACCTGAAATACAGCATTACTCTCCTGACCTATCATTTAATTATCACAATAATGAATAAATATGTAGGATGATGTGAAAAGCCATGAGATAGTCTTGAAGGCACTGTTTGCCAAAATAAGAGCAGAATCTTTGGGGAAGAATCTTGGGGAAGGAGACAGGATTAGAAGGAGACTCAGACTGGTTCTTCTCTGACTCGTTGGGGTATAGGATACAAGAAAAATAAAACAAAAATGGACTTGCAAGATTGTTTACTATATCAAAGCTGATTATGGTGATCAGTTTCTATCTGGTCTATCATTACTAACAGATGACTGCTAAAAAATATGAAGTAGTGTTAATTGCTATTTGGATAACGCAATACATTACATATTATATTAGAACCATCTTTTGGAACATTAGATTAAAGACTTCATAACCTTATGAAGTTCCAAACTGTTTACCTAATATATCTCTCTGTTTTTCCATCCTTTCAATCCCAGATGATATCATCTAAAACTGTCCTTCAGGAGTATAGTGCGGCTTAACTTCCTGGCTCCAATCCTCCCCTGCAGGGAGGCGGAACCGATTAGGAGGTTCCGCCCCAGACGCCTGATGGACCCTGAGGGCTTTCAGAAGGCGCTTGGGGTTTTACCAGACTCGCTCGTCCACAGCTCGGCAGAGTGTCTTGCTGAGGCCTGGAACAAGGCTGCAGCGGAGGCTCTTGACCGAATTGCGCCACTGCGACCTCTCTGTGGCACTAGACCCCGTAGAGCTCCATGGTTCAACGAGGAGCTCCGGGAGTTGAAACGCCAGAAGAGACGTCTAGAGAAGCGATGGAGGAAGAGTAAGTCCGAATCCGACTGAACACTTGTAAGAGCTTTTCTTAAGACTTACAAAGTGGCGCTCAAGGCGGCAAGATGCGCGTACCATGCCGCCTTGATTGCATCAGCGGAATCCCGCCCGGCTGCCCTGTTTAGGGTGACCTGCTCCCTTCTAAATCAGGGGGGAGTTGGGGAACCCTTGCAGGGCAGTGCTGAGGAATTTAACTCGTTTTTCGCTGATAAAGTCGCTCGGATCCGAGCGGAACTCGACTCCAATTGCATAGCAGTATCGGCTGACAATGAGTCAGTTGAGGTGACTGGGGCTAAACGTCTTTGTCCATCTGTCTGGGAGGAGTTTGACTTGGTGACACCTGATGAAGTGGACAAGGCCATTGGAGCTGTGAGTTCTGCCACCTGCTTACTGGATCCGTGTCCCTCTTGGCTGGTTTCAGCCAGTCGAGAGGTGACACGGAGCTGGGTCCAGGAGATTGTCACCGCCTCCTTGGGGAGGGGGTCCTTCCCGGCTCCTTATAAGGAGGCACTTGTGCGCCCCCTCCTCAAGAAGCCCTCCCTGGACCCAGCCGTGCTTAATAACTACCGTCCAGTCTCCAACCTTCCCTTTATGGGGAAGGTTGTTGAGAAGGTGGTGGCGCTCCAACTCCAGCGGTCCTTGGAAGAAGCCGATTATCTAGGGCCTCAACAGTCGGGTTTCAGGCCCGGTTACAGCACGGAAACTGCTTTGGTCACGTTGATGGATGATCTCTGGCGGGCCCGGGACAGGGGCTTGTCCTCTGTCCTGGTGCTTCTTGACCTCTCAGCGGCTTTCGATACCATCGACCATGGTATCCTTCTGCGCCGACTGGAGGGGTTGGGAGTGGGAGGCACTGTTCTCCAGTGGTTCTCCTCCTACCTCTCCGGTCGGTCGCAGTCGGTGTTAGTGGGGGGTCAGAGGTCGACTCCGAGGTCTCTCCCTTGTGGGGTGCCTCAGGGGTCGGTCCTCTCCCCCCTGCTATTTAATATCTACATGAAACCGCTGGGTGAGATCATCCAAGGGCATGGGGTGAGGTATCATCAATATGCGGATGATACCCAGTTGTACATCTCCACCCCATGTCCAGTCAGCGAAGCAGTGGAAGTGATGTGCCGGTGCCTGGAGGCTGTTGGGGACTGGATGGGTGTCAACAAACTCAAACTCAATCCAGACAAGACGGAGTGGCTGTGGGTGTTGCCTCCCAAGGACAATTCCATCTGTCCATCCATTACCCTGGGGGGGGGAACTACTGACCCCCTCAGAGAGGGTGCGCAACTTGGGCGTCCTCCTCAACCCACAGCTGACATTGGAACATCATCTTTCGGCTGTGGCGAGGAGGGCGTTTGCCCAGGTTCGCCTGGTGCACCAGTTGCGGCCCTATTTGGACAGGGAGTCATTACTCACAGTCACTCATGCCCTTATCACCTCGAGGTTCGATTACTGCAACGCTCTCTACATGGGGCTACCTTTGAAAAGGGTTCGGAAACTTCAGATCGTGCAGAACGCAGCCGCGAGAGCCATCGTGGGGCTTCCCAGATTCGCCCACGTTTCTACAACACTCCGTGGCCTGCATTGGCTGCCGATCAGTTTCCGGTCACAATTCAAAGTGTTGGTCATGACCTTTAAAGCCCTACATGGCATTGGACCAGAATACCTCCGGAACCGCCTACTACCGCACGAATCCCAGCGGCCAATAAGGTCCCACAGAGTCGGCCTTCTCCGGGTCCCATCGACTAAACAATGTCGTCTGGCGGGCCCCAGGGGAAGAGCCTTCTCTGTGGCGGCCCTGGCCCTCTGGAATCAACTCCCCCCGGAGATTAGAACTGCTCCCACCCTCCTTGTCTTCCGTAAACTACTTAAGACCCATCTATATCGCCAGGCATGGGGGATTTGAGACACCTTTCCCCCAGGCTTATTATAATTTATGTTTGGTATGTATGTGTTGTTTGGTTTTTTTAAATTGATAGGGTTTTTAGTTTTTTCTTAATATTAGATTTGTGCCTGTACAATATTGTTTTATCGCTTGTTGTGAGCCGCCCCGAGTCTTCGGAGAGTGGCGGCAGACAAATCTAATAAATTATTATTATTATTATTATTATTATTATTATTATTATAGCGGTTTTTAAAAACAATTGAACTTTGATTTAACAGATCGTTTGGAAGGAGAAGGTATCTTTACATTCAAATTTATATCATCTGTGCCATTTATATCCATTTGTGTAATTGCCTAATTGATATAAATGGATCCATTTGCAGTGAAATCTCAATTTAGCAGACTAAGCTTTAGTCTCAAACCCTCAATTAGTTTGGTTAAATGGCAATGGACTGCAACTTAAAAAAAATGGCAATTGTATCCAAATTCTTTAAAACATTTATTGTGTTACAATATTCAAATTTTCCATTCATGAGCTCATTGCTCATAAACTAACAATTCCTTTAAATACGGCATTAAAGTATTTTTCTTTTTAAAAAACTCAGTCAATGTATTTTTTTAAAAAAACAGAGAACTATTACTATCTGTCAATCCTGAAGTTGACCTGGCCGAAGTCATCTTGGAGCTTTGGTGCTGCCACACACAAGCGAGAGATAGGGAGGGGGGATTAGAGATAGTTGGAGTTGTGTAGTCAAAAGAAAATACTTTTTCTTGGAAACCAAGGATGTTGTCACACCTGGCTGGAGGAAGGAGGAATGATGTCAACCAACCAGTGGGTGCTGCCTTGATTGGGCCATGTGACTGATTGTTTGGGGTTGGGAAACTTAATTAGGTGAAAACCAAGGGGCCCCTCAGAGTTGGGTTTCACCAGATATGTGCTAATTTGATATTTCCAATAAGGCTATTATTTCAGGACTCCACAGGTGTTTTGGCTTGCAATGGATCTATTAGTTGGAACCCTGACACTATGCTTGTTAATGATAAGTAGAACCCAAAAGAATCAATTATTTAAAACTCCTCAATGCAAAATAATTCACATGTTCTTATAAATATTATCTCGCTATTATTTGTTTGAAAGCAAGATAGATATTTTTAAGAGATAAAGAAATGCATATTATAAAAATAATTTTATTTAAAAACTGGGACATAATTTATAGTTTGCCTATAGTTTAAACAAAATCTAAACTGTAATTAGTACAACAAACTGGAGAAGCTGTAACTTTGAAATCTGTTGCTTTGAAAATGTCTTTTTGGCAAGAATTCATACAAAAAGGAATTCGTATTTGTATAAAAGAATTACTGTTGCTTGGTTTTAATTTCTTTAGCACATTTATTACACAAAATAGAATTTAAGTTTAACATACAAAGATATCTTGACTATTTGTTATATACATCACATCTATTCTCTTAAATTGCTTGACAGAATAAGGAGCAAATGTAGATATCATCCAGCCATGTATGAAATCTAGATCATCATAATATATATAAAAAATGCAAACATATAATCCATTCCAAATATTTTATGTAGATAATCAGAAAACGTAACCAAAATTTAAATTGTCAGGCAAGTGCAATTACTAAAAAATGTTTTCAATTGTTCTAAGAGTGAACTGAATTTTGTTATAGATCAGTTAGTTGATTTACTGCATACTGTAAGGAAGTGCAGCAAGAAATGAACTACAGCAATTAAATAAGGCCATATTGCAACTGAAATAAATCTGAATAGCAAGTGCTTGTCTAGAGCAGTGATGGTTAACCTTTTCAGCATCGAGTGCCGAAACTGAAGTGCATGTGCATGCCAGAGCGCTGGAACCCAGAAGAGAACAGCTGGCAGGGGCACATGCAAGTGGCAACCAGTTGCTTTTCCGGGTTCCATTGTGCGCAAGTGCATACACACTGGACAGCTGGTCTCTTCATGTGGTGACCAGCTGACTAGCATACCTGCACATACCAGAACCCACAAGAGAGCAGCTTGCCTGCCGGACTGCATGCATGCAACAGAATCTAGAGCAGTGTTTCCCAACCTTGGCAACTTGAAGATATTTGGACTTCAACTCCCAGAATGCTGGTTGATCTAGAGAGCAGGGGGCGACGGCATATATGCCCAAAGAGAGAGCTCTATGTGCCACCTCTGGCACATGTGTCATAGGTTCGCCAACACAGATCTAGAGTATCCCAGATTGAGAAAGGTAGGGGTTGACATAATAATGAAACTAAGACTATTTAATATAGTTTTGTAATCTATCCGGAAGGAATTTGAAATTTCAACCTAGAATGGATCATTCACCCAAAAAGTCAAGCAATGAACACTGATGTGTGAACCTGTCTTAAAGGATAAACAGCAACCAAATCAGTATTAAAGCCAATATTAAGCAATGACAGTGAAGGAGAATCAAAGAATGTTTGGGAGTCACTTGGGATACGGGTTTTCTGGAGATAAGCCACAAACAACTACAGAGACCCTCTAAATACAATGATTCAGTTATGAGTGAAATATGGATATTTCTCTGCTTGCCTCACACAATTGGGATTGTCTTAATCCCAAAAATATTTTCTCTTTCATATAAAATGTTATTATCTACATTTATTTATAAAAATGCAATAAAAGAAAGGAAGAAACCTCGAAGATGTAGGTATGTCTTAATGTCAAGCTGCCTAAATGGACAATGTACTGTAATCTTCAGTCTGAACTGATGTAGTACAAGATGCTATAAAATATGATATTAAGGTTAATCTGTTTATCCTCTATAATCCTTTCCATCTCTCTAATTCATAAAGCTTTAGCTGATAAACCATGAATAATGTGAAACTATATTTTCCTGCTATGTTCCTGATGAAAATATTGAACAATAATCAGCTCAGATGAAATCAATAGTCATTTCTCTCATCTCGTAAATCTGGCACTTGGAGATTAGCTAATGTTTGTTTGTTTGTTTGTGTGTGTGTGTGTGTGTGTGTATGTATGTATGTATGTATGTATGTATGTATGTATGTATGTATGTATTTATTTATTTATTTATTTATTTATTTATTTATTTATTAGATTTGTATGCCGCCCCTCTCTGTAGACTCAGGGCGGCTAACAACAATAATGAAACAACATATAACAAATCTAATATTTAAAATAACTAAAAACCCTTATTAAAAACCGAACATACACACCAACATACCATGCATAAATTGTATAGGCCTAGGGGGAAGGGAATACCTCAATTCCCCCATGCCTGATGACAGAGGTGGGTTTTAAGGAGCTTACGAAAGGTGAGGAGGGTGGGGGCAATTCTGATCTCTGAGGGGAGTTGGTTACAGAGGGTCGGGGCTGCCACAGAGAAGGCTCTTCCCCTGGGTCCCACCAAACGACATTGTTTAGTTGATGGGACTCGGAGAAGGCCAACTCTGTGGGACCTAACTGGTCGCTGGGATAAATGAAATGTGTACTGCTTGGCCTTTAAAATATTATATAGGAATCATGGCCTTAAGCTATTACAACATATATTTTTATTTATTTATTTATTTATTTATTTATTTATTTATTTAGTTAGTTAGTTAGTTAGTTAGTTAGTTAGTTAGTTAGTTAGTTAGTTAGTCCAATACACAATAATAGACAATGAAGGTTATAGGGGATATAGTAGAGAAGAAATATAAGATAGAGGAGAGACAATAGGACAGGGGACAGAAGGCACTCTAGTGCGCTTATGTACGCCCCAACATACAAACATGCAAACATGCAAAGAAGGGGAGAGTTCTAACCTACCTCACTGCCAGTTTGCTTCCTCCCAAATATATGCATGTGCAGTGCTGAAAAATCCAAAAAATTTCCCCTTCCTCCCAAAAGCCAAAAACAAGCTGGTGACATACACTGGAACTTGGCTCTTGCGCATTTGCGGGAGAAAAAAAATCAGAAAAATTGCAAAAAAATCCCTCCCCAACCCCCCCCCCCCAAAGATGGCATCCATGGATCAGCACTGACAGAACTCGTTCCGTGACATGACTGTGATGTCACCAGTGATTTGCTACCAGTTCTATAGAACTGGTGTGAATCAGGAGGAACCCTTTTCTGCCTTCATTCTCAATGGGGGAAATAAAATCAGTGTTGGGATTTTTAACATTGATAATACCTGTCATAATTTGTAAAGAAATACCAACTAGAGCCGAGGTGGCGTAGTGGGTAGAGTGCAGTACTGCAGGCCACTAAAGCTGACTGCTAGATCTGCAGGTCAGCGGTTCAAATCTCATCACCGGCTCAAGGTTGACTCAGCCTTCCATCCTTCCAAGTGGGTAAAATGAGGATATGCTGGCTCTGTCAAAAGGTGCTATTGCTAACATGTTGCAAGCCGCCCTGAATCTAAGGAGAAGGGCAAAATTTTAAAAAAATAATTAATTAAATAAATAAATATTTATAACAGCCTCAAAAAAGCACACGAGGGCTATTCTAGAAAAGTAGGGTCTTTTAATATTTCTACTATTAAGTAGAGGGGAAACAAATAAATGATTTTTAATCTTTCCTTTTCAGAGTTTTTAAAAGTTCTCCCATTGAAACTGAATGTTAAGAAATTAATGACACCAGGTAACTTGATCAGTATGATTATCAAAATATATTTCTTCAGAATTAAAATTATTTTTTTTAAAGAAGAAAAAAAAAGTAAGCCCTAAGAGTCACCTTTTATGAGATGGGTGAAATGCAAGTTTGATAAACAAAACACCTCGAACACTTGATTATGTTACATTTTTCACTCACAGTTGGCAACGGTTGCAGAGTGGATAGAACACCCATCATTGCTTCTGTTTGTGGCTATAGAAATACATGTTCCGATAATACTTTTTTTCTTCATATAGTGGGGCAGCGAAAGTGATAAAGATATTTTAAAAAGAAAAGAAGCTCTTGTTATAGCAACATGGAAAGAAACTTTCTATGGTGGTTTTAGCACATGTTTTTCAATTTCTAATGAATGCAAGAAAATATGCAGAACTTTACCTATCTGCTTGGAGAGCCTCTATGCACATGTGTACTGCAATTCTTTTGAACCTTTCTTGTCATGTGACCTATGGGCTAAATTCACAAATGGGAGAAGAAATTGTGCACTGTATCTGGAATGGTTCTTGAACAGAAAATTTTATGAGATGGAAAATGCTGCTTGCTATGTAAAACAATGAAACTGCTTACTTTTCTCTCTTTTTAAAAAAATATTGACTAATCAACAACAAAAAAAGAATAAGATGTTCTCATAAAGATTAAATATAATTTTGGGACAGAAACAGCTATCACTTTTAGTTAAGTCATAATTTAGCTATGCAAACCCCATTTCTCTGGTCTTATTCTCCTCTGTCTTGATGAATATTGTTGCTGTAGTACAGAAAAAAATCTTACACTTTATCTTTACCATTTCTTACTTAATTTGATGAAGGAGAATATACTTTTGAAATTTCTGCAAAGGGGAAGAAAATTTTATTAACATTGTCATAAGTGTAAGTCTGTGTTCTTACAGTTATATTATGCCCCAGTTAAGAAGTGTATATATATGAATCTCCTGTCTGCCAGAGTTCAGTTATTTCTCTGATCGTCTGTAGTGTCTCTAACTTCACATGTTTCAGTTAAATCCCAAGGAAGAATATCATAACTGAATTTCTCCCATTAGGCATTTTCAGTTTCAGAAAAGAGAAAAATTGAGAAGACTTACATTGATGGAAATATACAGAAGACAAGAACATTCTAAAACCATCTTTGAACTTTACAAGTTCAAAAAACCCTACCAAGAAAATGTGAATTAAGTTCTGAAGCAAAGCAGAAGTTTTTCTCTTAAGGAAAAAAAATATTTCCAAGACATTTGGCAAACAGTTAGTTATTGCTGGTGTTTTTGTAAAATCATGACAGAATCAAGCACATCTCTCAGAAAAGTTAATCAAGCTTCCTCCTCACTTATCTCAAATATACAAGAAACTATTTTACAAGAACTTTCACAAAAGGGAATAATTGAGTTGCTTCCCATTAACACAAAGCATCAATGTCCCCATGTATGTATTATTAAAGAATACAAATCTAATAAATAAAATAATAATAATAATAATAATAATAATAATAATAATAATAATAATAATAATAATAAAAGATTCATTTTCTCAAGTAATTTAGAAATAACTTCAGTTGTCTTGGTCATATGCCAATGGATTACATCAGAGGAAACATGAAATACATTTTCAGATTTTTTTTTCAGCTGCTTCAAACTCTTCATTAAGTAAATATATGAAATTTGCAGCAGAGGCGGAGTAACAACACGGACACAAAGAGCTGGATTAAAAATGGGTCATTTTATTAATTAAATTTGCATAATTTATTCATTAAATTAGCATAAATTTAACTATAACCCTAAACAAGGACCCGCATGGTCAAACAATTGCTTCCGGGGCGGAAAATGACGTCAGAAAAACTTCCGGGGCAACTTATGGGCGTAGCTCCATGCTGATCCAGATGAAGGGCCCCGCCCTCACCTGGATCTCTGCCATGCACCTGCATGTGGGAGGTCTCGCCGTCTAACCCCTACAAGGGGAAAGAAATGGGCGGGACCCAAAGACAGGTTCTCCCCAATTGCTCAGGTCGGCTAGCAACCATGAGCCTTTGGAGAGAACCTGTCAATCATCCCCAAAGATGCCCAACGGAGAACACGCAGTTGCTAAACATCACCCAGTTTTCCGCCCCTAACCTGCCTACCCAAATGACCAAAGGTAAGCCAATTAGCCTAAGCAGGGTGCAAAGCACCCCCTAACCGCATGTCCGTCACCGCAGTGTGGAATAGGTGAAAAAACGGTCGCAGAAAATACTGAGACCGCCAAAAATTCCTATTCGGTCCCCTAAGGGCGACCCACAGTGGCACACTGAAAGATAGGGAGGGCGGGTGGGTGTTCACTCTGTCGTCGTGGGACAAAAAGGAGGCCCCAAGCCTGCACAGCCCTTTTTATAGGGCTAGCAGGCTCCGCCACCGACGACGTCATCGGCCATGGCCAATGCACCAGAAAATGGCCGAGATCTCACGAAATCTCGCGAGATCTTGGCCCCCAAGATGGCAGTTACGCCGGAGGGCCGTGTCTCCCTGGCCCTGCTGCAAAACGGGCCGGGGAGTGAAGCACCGGCCAGGTATTGCAGCAGAGGCGGAGTAACGACAGGGACACAAAGAGCTGGATTTAAAATCGGTAATTTTATTAATTAAATTTGTATAATTTATTCATTAAATTAGCATAAATTTAACTATAACCCTAAACAAGGACCCGCAGGGTCAAACAATTGCTTCCGGGGTGGAAAATGACATCAGAAAAACTTCCGGGGCAACTTATGGGCGTAGCTCCATGATGACCCAGGTGAAGGGCCCCGCCCTCACATGGATCTCTGCCATGCACCTGCATGTGGGAGGTCATGCTGTCTAACCCCTACAAGGGGAAAGAAATGGGTGGGACCCAAAGACAGGTTCCCCCCAATTGCTCAGGTCGGCTAGCCACCATGAGCCTTTGGAGAGAACCTGTCAATCATCCCCAAAGATGCCCAATGGAGAACACGTAGTTGCTAAACACCACCCAGTTTTCCGCCCCTAACCTGCCACGGAGTGGGGGTCAGATCTCAATCTTGGCCCCCCGACTCCCCCCTCTAACTGCACCAGCTCGCGCAGTGACCGCTGCAGGTCCTGTAAGAAGATGGTGTTCCCCCGTTCTGACAGGTGAACACCATCAGCCCGGTAAAGCCATGGCTGATCTATGGTTATGTGGGGATGGGCAACCACTACCCCACCCATCTCTCTGATCAGCTTACCCATAGCCTTATTCACCTTTCTCCTAACTTTGTGAATGTCCCTAGGGGAAATGGCGTCCCTCCAAATGATCCTCAGGAGGATCTCAGACCAGACCACTTGCATGGTTGGCCAAACAGTGTGAAGAATATGCAAGTCTTCGCGAGCCTGGCAAATCAGAGCCAGACCCCCCAGCATACACAGGTCATTGCCACCGAGGTGCAAGACCAACCACCTGGGTGTGGCCACCCTGTGCCGCCCTCCCAGGAGCAGTGGAAGAAGCCCCTCCCACCGCAGGCCTCTTCTCCCCATCCAGACGATGTTGACCCAATGGCCCAAGGACAGCTGGGTCCCCACGGCAGTTCTTGCTGCAGAGCAGCCAGCCCAAAAGACCATACTGTGGCCGCACAGCATTGCCGTCGGTCTCACCCTGGCGAGACTATCTAGAAGAGGGCAAAGAAAGGTTACCTAGCGTGGAATCCTGCCCTACTACCTCAGCTGGCCGTACATAACCCAAATAGGCCGCTGACCACCAGCGGCCGATCTCCCGGATCCTATGACCCGGGAAACCAGACACTGCTGTGCTAGTGGCAGCGCCGATACAGAACAAATGCGTTCTGCAGCCAGCGGGGTCAATGGCAATCTTGACTAGAGCCCTAGTCACTAAAGCCCAAAATTGATAGCGGGTCAGCGGGGTACCATCCTGGTGCTTAAAAAGGTACCCTTGTCCCATCCCCTAAGACTGCAAAAGTTAGTAAGAGCTGCCACCGGCCACACAGACTGATCGGTGGCTGCTGTCAACCCTATCCTGACACCCCTACATAACTGGTCAGTGTTTGATTGTCTCACCAACAGGGAAACACCCCCTTCGCTAAATTGCAGGTCAGAAAACTGAAAAGTGCAGAGAGACCTATCACCCTGAGAAGAGGCCAAAGCCTCACTGACTCGAAGGGCCCCAAAAAACATGACACTGGCCGCCACCTGAAAAAGGTGGGCCTCATACAGAGAGGCGCACAGGCTGTCCCAGGCCTGATTAATAAGGGACAGCTGCTGTACAGTTAAAGCCTGTCTGCTGTCCAAAGGGGGCGCAGGCCGCTCCCTAACCCAACCCTCCAGCATCTTCCGAATGCGGAAGTCACAAGAGAAGTCCAAAAAGCCACTGGCCTTAGATATAAAGGCCAGGCCTGCCAACCTGGACCTAATAGTCCTAACTGAAAAGCCGCGCTGCTTAAGCAGCACGCAAAACTCCATAAAGTGATCTACTTGGAAGGGCCAAATTTGAGGGTAACCCCTGGATTGCCTAAAATTCCCAAACTCCTTACCTGAGTTCTGGTATGCCCTCAGGGTGCTGGGTGCCACTGAGAGGGCCACGGCCCTGCTTGCTTCCGTCCTCCACTGCTCGAGAGCCTGCCGAGGCTCCACAGGTGGTCGGGGATGGCCTTTGACGCACGAGCCCATGGAGCCAGCGTCCGAAACCTGGACAACGGACCACGGGACAATGCATCAGTGATCCCGTTATCAAGCCCGGGGACATGCCGAGCCAGAAATAGGGCATTTAGAGACAACGACCTGTGCACAAAATGGTGGACAAGCTGCATGACTCTATCGCTCTTAGAGGACAAGGCATTCACAACGTGGACCACAGCCAAGTTGTCGCACCAAAAGTGCACGGTTTTGTCTCTAAATTGCTCACCCCACAGCTCTACAGCAACTATCAGTGGCAAGAGCTCCAGGAAGGTCAAATCCTTGACCAGGGGAGAGGCTCCATTCTGGAGGCCACATGGAATGGCACCACTGGTCGAGTAATATAACCCCGAACCCGTAGGTCCCCACGGCGTCCGAACATAACTGTAACTCAGCTTCCAAAAGAAGCTCATGCCTCCAAAAAGAAAGACCATTGAAGTGGGCCAAAAAACCCCGCCATACACGCAGGTCATCCTTGACCCCAGCGCTCAGGCGGGTACAATGATGGGGCAAACGTAGCCCCTTCATCGTAGTATACACTCTCCGGGATAAGGCCCTGCCGGCAGCCACCACCCGGCAGGCAAAGTTAAGAAGCCCGGTGAGTTCCTGAAGCTGATGAAGGGTCACCTTCCGACTACCTAAAACTATGTCAAGCTTGCTCTGGACCTTGAGCAGCTTGTCTAGGGGCAATCTACAAGATTGCTCCTCTGAGTCCAATTCAATACCCAGAAAAGTAATCCTGGTAGCGGGGACATCGGTCTTCTCCGGGGCCAAAGGGACCCCTAAATGAGCACAAAGGGCTTCGAAGGCCAGCATCAGGGCAGAACATTGCTCTGAATGCATGGGCCCCGCCAACAGGAAGTCATCGAGGTAGTAAATGACTGAACCCAGACCAGTGCGCCTCCTGAGCGCCCACTCCAAGAAGGTGCTAAAGCTCTTGAACAGGGAGCAAGATATGGAGCATCCCACTGGCCAATCTCCCGGATCCTATGACCCGGGAAACCAGACGCTGCTGCGCTAGTGGCAGCGCCGATACGGAACGAATGCGTTCCATAGCCGGCGGGGTCAATGCCAATCTTGACTAGAGCCCTAATCACTAAAGCCCAAAATTGATAGCGGGTAAGCGGGGTACCATCCTGGTGTTTAAAAAGGTACCCCTGCTCCGCACCCCTAAGACTGCAGAAATTAGAAAGAGCCACCACCGGGCCCACAGACTGATCGGTGGCTGCCGTCAACTCTATCCTGACACCCCTACATAACTGGTCAGTTTTAGATTGTCTCACCAATAGGGAGACACCCCCCTCACTAAAATACAGGTCGGAAAACTGAAAAGCACGGAGAGACCTGTCGCCCTGGGAGGAGGCTAAGGCCTCACTGACTCGAAGGGCCCCAAAAAACATAACACTGGCCGTTTTTTCTCTAAATTGTTCTTCCCACAGCTCTAAAGTTACTATCAGTGGGAAGATAGGGGCAAGATTGCTCCTCCGAGTCCAATTCAATACCCAGAAAAATAATCCTGGTGGCAGGACCCTCAGTCTTCTCAGGGGCCAAAGGGACCCTTAATTGAGCACAAAGGGCTTCAAAGGCCGACATCAGGGCAGAACATTGCTCTGAATGCGCAGGCCCCGCCAACAGGAAATCATCGAGGTAATGAATGACCGAACCCAGACCAGAGCGCCTCTTGAGCGCCCACTCCAAGAAGGTGCTAAAGCTCTCAAACAGGGAGCAAGATATGGAGCAGCCCATTGGCAACGCTCTGTCTACGTAAAAGCCACCTTCGAAGTGAAAGCCCAGGAGCTCAAAGTCATCTGGGTGTATGGGGAGGAGCCGGAAAGCAGACTTAATGTCGCATTTACCCATAAGGGCTCCCACCCAACACTTCCTAACCATGGCCACTGCCGCATCAAAGGACGCATAGCGGATTGAGCAAAGCTCATCAGGAATGAAGTCATTCACTGATTCTCCCTTTGGGAAGGACAAGTGGTGAATCAACCTAAATTCACCACTGGCCTTCTTGGGAACAACCCCCAAGGGGGAGACCCGAAGAGCTGGCGAGGGTGGGCAGGGGAAAGGTCCCAGTACCCTGCCCTCGGCCACCTCCTTCTGAATTTTAGCCCTAACAATGTCTTCATGACCCACAACCGATCTAAGGTTGTCAGACATGAAGGCCTTCCTAGGCCCAACATATGGGATCCTGAAACCCTCGGTAAAACCCTGTAAGAGAGCAGTCGCTCTCCTATGAGGGTGATACTCCCTCAACAACTCTTCCAGCGCTCCCAGCCTAATTGGGCTGGGCCCCTTTTCCCCCAGCAGGCGGGGGCCGTTTAGCCCCATCCTTCCTATCCTTGCCCCCTTTGGGCTTGGTACAAGCACTGGTGGCATGGGAGTCCCCACAATTCCCACACGCGTGTCTGAACCTGCATAATAAAACACGCCCCTTTGGCTGCAAACTCATGACACAGAGGGGCAGCTCTCGATAAACCTCCCTCACCTGCCCAGGCAGTTGGCGTCACCGCTGGCTCGTCCTCCATATAGTGACCGCTGTCCGTGCGGTCACTACCCCCGGCCCGAGAGATGTAAGTTGCGTTAAACCACAAGTCCGGAACGACCACATCCCATGAGAGTGTGCGTTCAAATGCCACCCGTATCCTAAAAGCTTCGTCGTAATGGCGCCAAACCATGCCCTTGTACTCAAAATGAGCATGGGCGATAAGGTCAATATACTTAAGCATAGAGGCAGCCCAAGTCGGCTCCCTCTGTATCACCACTGAAGCATAGGTCAGGTATGCATACAGCCAAGAGCTGAAGCACCTACGAACCCTGACCTTCTTGGGTTTGTCCACCTTAGCCTCATCCTCTTTCTCCTTCTTAGGGACTTCCCTGTTAAGGATGGAGAAAAGATCTACATACTCTCCCCTCCAAATTCGCTCCCTGACAGTGGGATGAAGGTGAAAATCCAAAGGCGTTGAGGGTAACCCCCACGGAATGGCCGCTGCCCGTACGGCAGCCAATGGGTCTAAAACCATGGAAGTTCCCATGGTCGCCTCCCCTGACCCGGTCGAGGGCATTGCAGCCGTCAAAGGGGCCTGGGCCACCGCAGTAGCGGTGGGTGAAGCGTATACCTCACTACAGGTGATGGCTGAACTACCACTCCCAAAACCCGGTGGCACAAGGGCCTGTCTGGTCAGAGGAGGGGCAGTGTGAGTGTTGGGTGTGGTGCAGTCTCACCTGCCCCCAAAGGGGTAGAAGCCATCCATGAAGACCCAGCTCCTACTGAGCCAGGTGTCGCTGTCATCTGCCCGGTCTGGGCCGCTGGTTCTCCTGGTGGCCCACCAAGGGCTGCTGGAGCTGATGGGATGGTGCCTCCAGGCCCGTACATCGATCTCCAATGTGCATCCAGATCATCCAGCCTCTCAATGATCCTGTACCAAGAATGAGCAGGTATATTAGAATCAGTTGCAGGGGGACCCCTCATCCTGCCCCCTCTCCTGACCCCAGGTTGAGTATCTTCTTGTATCAACCGGGCCCTAACTGAAGGTCTCAAGGCCCTCTTAGGCCAAGCCCCCATCTCCACAGATGTTGATAGAGGCTTCTGCCATTTGAGAGCCATTGAGATAGGATTAATCAGAAAATTATTCAAAATAAAAAAAACCCTTTCTATGGGAATTGCTCAAAGGGAATCACTCCTAGAGAGTCAGCCTAATAAGGCCAAGCGGCCTACTATGAGCAGAATGTCACCCCCGTGCCCTGGGCCTGAATACAGCAGGCCCTAACCAGGCCTACAAGGTCTCACTCCCCCCCGCGCGTCAGGCCAACTAGGCCGAAAAAGAGGGGAAAGGCCCCCAGAAGGGAAAAGCCCCCTGCTCGGGAAGAATCCCCCCTTGAATTCAAGGGGGGAGACCTAGGCAAAGCTCTCCACCCCCCCACGACACCAAACCAGGCCTCCGGAAAGTTGCAGCCTCCTAAAACGGCCGACGCCACGAGGCCGATTCAAGATGGCCGAAGCTGGAAAGCGAACCCCAGCTGGGTGTTCGCTACTCATCGTCATCGGGGTGAAAAGGAGGCCCATAGGGTTGGCAGGCTCCGCCCCCCAACGACATCATCGGCAATAGCCGATGCTGCCCAAAATGGCCGGGATCTCGCGAAATCTCACGAGATCCCGGCTTTCAAGATGGCGGCTGCGCCGAAGGGCCGTGTCTCCCTGGCAAATCCGGGCCGGGGAGTGAAGTCACCGGCCGGGCTTTAGATGAGTTTAGACTTCAAGTGAGTAGGGCTGAGATGCTTCTGTAACAAGAAATTACCGTATTTGGCAAATATATATCATACTTTTAAAAAAATTGGTAAATCAGATTTCTAGAGCTGATCAAGGTTACAAAAATACAAATAATCACAAGAGGGCAGCCAGAAGTTCAGAAGTATATTCTCAAAGATTCTCCTTATTAGGTTGTTACTTATTCTTTAAACCTATTGAATAAAGTCAAGGCATGGCTTTGTGGTGGATATCTGTGAAAGGATGGGGCTTATTTACATTATGATTAAGGGCAAAATATATGCACTAAAACAGAGACTATACCAGAAAAATATTCTGATTAATCTAGAATAAGTCTTATTACTGGCACTGTTTCTTAGGATCAGATAGATTATAATTTTTATCAGATAAATTCCAATGTGAAGTTATGGGAAGAATAATTCTTAAACACGTAAACACTGAAAAGAAACATCTTGAAGGGGAGTATGCTAAACATATATGTTCATGTTTTGTACAATCTACATGGTAAGAGAGGTATACAAACAATAAGCATAAAAAAGCTTGGCGAAAATTGAAAATAAAACTGAGAACTTTTGCCACCACATTATAACTCTCAAAATTAGGTTGGATTGAAATTTGGAATGGAAAAGGAGTCCATACTTTACATCTAAGAGTATTACTCAACATCTAATAGGATTGTTCAGCAACCAAGAAAATTAACAATGGTGATTAGATCCCCAGGTGCATAATAGGTTATAGGTTTATAGGTTATAGGCTTATTGGATTTATATGCCGCCCCTCTCCGCAAACTCGGGGCGGCTCACAACAATAATAAAAAAACAGTACAGTACATAATACCAAATCCAATGCCCACCCATCTAGTTGCAATTTAAATTAATAATCTCATAAAAACAGTATATATAAAAAACAGGCACACAGTCAATCAATCAACAAAACAACATGGGCAAGGGGGAGGTGTTTTAGTTCCCCCATGCCTGACGGCAAAGGTGGGTCTTAAGGAGTTTACGAAAGGCAGGGAGGGTGGGGGCAATCCTAATCTCAGGGGGGAGCTGGTTCCAGAGGGTCGGGGCCCCCACAGAGAAGGCTCTTCCCCTGGGTCCCGCCAGACGACATTGTTTAGTCGACGGGACCCGGAGAAGGCCAACTCTGTGGGACCTAACCGGTCGCTGGGATTCGTGCGGCAGGAGGCGGTCCCGAAGATATTCTGGTCCGGTGCCATGAAGGGCTTTATAGGTCATAACCAACACTTTGAATTGTGACCGGAAACTGATCGGCAGCCAATGCAGACTGCGGAGTGTTGGAGTGATATGGGCATACTTGGAGAAGCCCATAATTGCTCTCGCAGCTGCATTCTGCACGATCTGAAGTTTCCGAACACTTTTCAAAGGTAGCCCCATGTAGAGAGCGTTACAGTAGTCGAGCCTTGAGGTGATGAGGGCATGAGTGACTGTGAGCAATGACTCCCGGTCCAAATAGGGCCGCAACTGGCGCACCAGGCGAACCTGGGCAAACGCCCCCCTCGCCACAGCTGAAAGGTGTTTTTCTAATGTGAGCTGTGGATCGAGGAGGACGCCCAAGTTGCGGACCCTCTCTGAGGGGGTCAATAATTCCCCCCCCAGGATAATGGACGGACAGATAGAATTGTCCTTGGGAGGCAAAACCCACAGCCACTCCGTCTTGTCTGGGTTGAGTAATAATAACTTAAAAGCTGAGGGACTGAGATAATGGTGTTTCTCATCAAGATGCAGAAACTCACTTTGGGAATATAGAGAGTAATCTCAGAAACAAAAAATAAATAAAAATGGAACTACAAATGTGTTAATCATTAGATCTTTACACTTAAATACTCCTTTTGTAACCAGAGCTTTTAATTGTACAATATGAATTCTGGTGGTCATTGTGCATATATTAGACATTTTAATAGAATATGATATACAGATTCAAACTCTGTATTTGAACATACATAAAAATTATTTTCATATTGGAGATTAAAATATCTTTCAGATGTTGTCTGATTAATTAATTAAAGCCTCCTATGTCTTAAAAAGAAAACTAGGGAGAATTCAGATTAGGGTAACAATTCTACTATAATATAGTAAAATTTTGGTTCTGTCTATCTGATTATCTAAATCCCAGTCTCTCTCCTTGAATTCTGCCCTAGTTTTATTGAGGACTATGCTAAGTAAAGCTGTTATTGAGAAACAGTTGATCAAATCTTGGTCAATTTGTCTTCACAGAATGAATTTAAATCTTGCATTCTGGTGAAAACGACTAAAGAGGTCTCCCAAAGTATTTGCTTTATGTTAAATGGCTTAGTCGCCAATGGACCTCAGATTAATGGTGGGTTGATACTGGTTCGCCCCAGATAGGATGAACCAGCCTCCCCAGTGGGAGGCTCCCCCCACCTCCCTGGACATCATTACGGATGATTTGCGCAGGTGCAGAAGATTTGGGCATATGCAGAAGTAGTGTGCATGCGTGAAGTGAGTGCACACTGAAGAGTCCAGAGACAGGAGGCTAACAAGACGGTTCCTTTATTTCAGCTCTTTAAGACAAGTGACATTCAGCTGGAACGCATCTGCCTTTAACAGAGAACAGGCGCTCCTTTTATACTTTTGCGGCTCCCGCCAAAAGAGAACTGTCAGCATCTGAGCCAATCAGGCACGACTTCTATTTTTACACAGTTTGCATAGAGACAGCATTTTTTACATAGGAGCAACTATTTACATAGGATTCAACACCCCTCCCTCCTTAGTCAGAGACAAGTCAATCTGCCAGCCATGTGACAAAGTCCTCCAATCGGCTTGGCCTTCGCAGAGTTCTTTCTGACCTGCGCAGATCATTTGAGTCCTCGCTTTCAACGGTGGAGGTCGGTTCGCTAGTACCTCCACAGTGCGGCTGGGGCCGAGGCTGAGCTCCGGCCTGCTGTGTTGAGTGGGCAGGCACAACACCGACCTCCGAGGATGAAGATGGCTCGACATCGCTGGAGGACCTTTCCCGTCTTGGTAAGTCCATTTGTATGTCCATTAAGACGGATTGCACGTTAAAGTCTATTAAGGGGGAAGAGTCTGTATTAGCGGTTTGTACAGGGGAGGCCTCAATGCGCCTTCGTAAATGATCGATGTGCCTTCTCCACATTCGGCCATCGTCCAATCTTACAACATAAGTCTTAGGGGCTGTTTGCTGTACAATTGTTCCCTTCATCCAATTTAACCCCCCATCAAAATTCTTTGCAAAAATACTTTGACCCAAGTACAATTGTCTTTCAGGATTTACATACATAGAATTATGAGTACAATACCTTGGGTGTAATCTATCCAGTGGGGATCTAAGTTTCCTTCCCATTAGGATTTCAGCAGGACTTTTGTGTGTGTGTGAGTTAGGTGTAATATGTTGTGTTAACAAAAATTGGTCCAGATGCTGTTGTACATCCCCAGGGCCTGACCTGCGCAATGCCTCTTTTGCCACCCGAACGTACCGTTCTGCCAACCCGTTAGCCCATGGCGAGTAAGGCGAGATAAGAGCATGTCTGACCCCCAAGTTATCCAAGAACAATTCAAATTGCCTGTCAATTGGGGCCCATTGTCTGACACTAAGATGTCAGGACAGCCATAGGTGGCAAACAAATGGCGCAGAACCTTAATGGTAGCACTAGTGGTTATATTATTCATTGCAATAATTTCAACCCACCTTGAAAATGCATCTACCACTATCAAGAAATATTGAGACCCCACTGGCCCCGCAAAATCAATATGGACCCTGGACCAAGGCCCTGCAGGTTGCTCCCACTCAACTGGAGCTGTTTTGGGGGGATTTGGCCGTGACTCTTGGCATGGGTCACACTTGGCTACCCACCTTTCAATGTCTGCATCCAGACCAGGCCACCATAAGTGCCCCCTAGCTAAGCCCTTCATCCTTACAATACCAGGATGGCCCACATGTAACATAGTGAGTACTTTAGTCCTTAGACTTTCAGGAATTATTACTCTATCACCCCACAACAGACAACCCTTTACATATGACAGTTCCAGTCTTTTGTTTTTAAACTCAATTAAGTTTGCTTCTAAAGAGTCGTTATGCCACCCCTTGAGTACACAATTTACCACCTTTTGTAAAATCTGATCTTGCTGAGTGTGGTCAGCAACCTCTTTTGCTGTTGTTAGTGGGTTATCCTCAAGCTCTAGAATTAAAACATCAGCAGATGGGGCTGGGTCCTCAACTATTTCTGCCATGGGGCACCTACTTAAACCATCTGCGTGGTTGATGGCTTTACCTCCTTTATGAATAAGCTCATACTGGTAACCTGAAAGAAACAATGTCCATCTGATTAGTCTAGGAGACATAAACGGAGGTGTTGGTTTGTTAGGGGCTAGCAGGCCTAGCAAGGGTTTGTGGTCAGTGACTAACTCAAATTTCCTGCCAAAAAGGTAGTTATGAAACTTTTTTACCCCAGCCACTAGAGCTAGAGCCTCTTTATCTAGCTGGCTGTAATTTCTCTCAGTACTAGTCATTGTCCTGGAAAAGAAAGCAATTGGGGCTTCTGTATTATTTGGCAAGACATGTGCCAAGACCCCCCCGACCCCATACGAGGACGCATCGCACGTAAGCCTGACGGGTAGCAAAGTGCTATACTGAACTACCACACTTTTGGAAGTTAACAACTGCTTTATTTGCGAAAAGGCTTCGTGCTCAGTTCTCCCCCATGTCCAAGGAGTTCCCTTCTGAAGCAGCCGGTGTAGAGGCTCTGCTGCTGTTGCCTTCTGCTTTAAAAAAACAGAATAAAAATTTAGAAGGCCTAAAAATGCCTGCAATTCTGTCTCATTCTGTGGCTCTGGGGCTTCTCTAATGGCTTTTAATTTTTCAGTAGTGGGGTGGATGCCTTCGCCATCAATCCTATACCCTAAGAATTCCACACTGCTGGTTCCCCAAATGCACTTGTCTGGTTTGATTCTTAGACCTTTAGCTTGCAGTCTATGTAATACCTCCCTTATTCTCTGATTGAGTTGAGATTGGTTTTCTCCTGAAATCAATATGTCATCAAAATAGGGAATAGTGCCCTTAATTCCTGACAAGCGTTCCATTATGCTTTGAAAAATCCCAGGGGCTATGCTTACCCCAAATTGCAATCTGGTACATTTAAACGCCCCCCTGTGAGTGACAATAGTCTGCGCGAGTGCAGTTGGCTCATCGACAGGGAGCTGTTGATAAGCTTGCGCCAAATCGATCTTGGCAAACACTTTCCCTTCCCCCAGGGAGTGAAGAAGTTGTTGCACCACTGGAATGGGGTAAGGGTGATGTTGGAGGGCCTTATTAAGCATTGACTTATAGTCAGCGCAAACCCTCAAAGACCCATCAGGCTTTAAAGGCGTGACTATGGATGTTTCCCAAGGCCCTTGATCTACGGGGACTAAAATGCCCTGGCCTATAAGCTTGTCAAGCTGTAGATCAAGCTTTGGAAGAAGCGGTAGGGGAACCCTACGGGGTTTGAGCCTGACAGGGGGGACCTTAGAGTCAATAGAAAAGGAGATAGGTGGCCCTTTGTAAGACCCCAAAGTGGAGCTAAAGACCTCAGGGAATTCCTGCAAGAAGTTGGGAATGTCATCAGATTTGACATTACAAATACCAGAGATTTCAATACCCAAAGGATCCATCCATGCCAATCCCAGAAGAGAGTGCCTAGCCCCTGCAACAGCAATCAAAGGAAGGTTACATTTGACATTTTTGAACATAATTGGTACATTTACCTTTCCCAATACTGGTATTATTCCCCCTTGAAAATCCTTAATTACTAAAGTAGTATGCATAAGATCAGATTTTGAGAGACTAGGCATGTACAATTTTAGCTTTTCCCATGGCATAATGGTATACTTAGACCCAGTGTCCAGTTCCATGTTGCACGGCTTGTTGTTTAGGAGCAGCGAAATTATGATTTTGCTCCTATTTTTTGTTGCCGTGCTATTTACGGAAAAATGTTTTTTACCTCTTGCGTAGTCGCGGTTGACGGTTGAGTAGTTTCTGCGGCCGGAAAACCAAGGAAGTCGGTTTTCGCGCGGTTGAGCTGTTTGGGTCTGGAACCGAGGATGCCGCGGGGTGGAAAAAGAGTCTTCTGGCATGGGGGCTCTGCAGGCTTCGGCGATGTGGCCCCGGCGGTTGCAGCGGTGGCAGATGGCGTCCCGGAAAGGGCAGCGTTGGCGCGGATGGTTCCCTCGGCAGCCGGAGCAGGGGGCGACGGGGCGAGGGTATCTGGGTTGTCTCGACTGGTCCTGTTGCAGCAGGAAACAGCTGTCCTTGGAGAAGGCAGGTGGGCTGAGGTCGTCTGGGGCCTCGGCGCGGGAAGCTTTGGAGTCGATCTGGGCGACGACTTCCTGCTTGTCATGTTTCTTCAACTCCTTGGCAGCAGCGTTGGCGACTTCTGCGGTTTGTGCCAGCTTGATTACTGCTTGGAGAGAAGGCTCGTCTTCTGTGAGGAGCTTTTTGCGGACCATAGCATTTTTCATGCCGAAAATGAGGGCATCGGTGAGGCGAGCTTCTGGGTTGTCAAATTTACATTTTGACAGCACCGTACGAAGACGCGTAGCGTACTGGTTTATAGACTCGGATTCGAGCTGGCCCATTCTGGAAAACTGGTGCCGGAACACGACGGCTGGCTTCGTGGGCTTGAAGTGGGCGGCGAGCTTGGTTTTCAGGACGTCCCAAGCAACGGAGTTGGCTGGTAGTGGATCGGTTAGGGTCTGGGTGAGATCGAATATCTCTGAGCCGCAGTAGTTCAGGAAGATTGCCCGTTTCCGTTCGGTGTCGGCGTCCCTCATCCCGGCAGCTTCGAGGAAGATCTCGAACTTGGCCATGTAGGCGTCCCAGGAGGATTTCTCCGGATCGAAGAACTCAGGAGCCCGGCTGACTGGAAAGTGACATTCAGCTGGAACGCGTCTGCCTTTAACAGAGAACAGGCACTCCTTTTATACTTTTGCGGCTCCCGCCAAAAGAGAACTGTCAGCGTCTGAGCCAATCAGGCGCGACTTCTATTTTTACACAGCTTGCATAGAGACAGCATTTTTTACATAGGAGCAACTATTTACATAGGATTCAACACACACAATCACAGTTTTGAACCGGTAGCAGTGTTCCCTCTAATTTTTTTTTGGGGGGGGGGGGCGGAAAAGTATAGTGTCTGAGCGGCAGTCCCTTTGGGACTGGGCGGCACAGAAAAAAAAAATAAATAAATAAACAAACAAACAAACAAACAAAAAACCCACCCTGTTTTGCCTCAGAGAATTTCAAAATAAAATACTGTACTGTGTGTCTATAACAGTGAGCTCATAATAGGGCAACTCTATCAATATCAAAATGCCACTTAAATAGTTGAGCTAGTTTCAAACTAGATTTTGATTTTCTTTCTCTCTTCCTTACTCCCATTCTTTTTCTTTCTCTTTTCCTTCCTCTCTTTTTTCTATCTGTTTCTCTCTCTTCCTCTCTTCCTCTCTCTCTCCTTCCCTCTCACTCTTTCCCTCTCGGCTTCTGGGCAGGTTTGGAAAACTCTGAGTTGATGATTTTTAAGTGAGCAATTGCTCACTGCTCAGCTTAGAGGGAACTATGACCGGTAGTGGAGGTAAGTGAAACACCTTACTACCTCAGATGAGATGAAGCCTCATTCTTATCATGTTAGATAATTAGAAGTTGAAGAATCCATACTATTGTTTTTAGAAATTGAGATTGTTTAGAATGAAAAAAAGGAGATCTTATAAATACATAACTGGGCACCACAAAATAACATATCCAGAATAATGGTAGCTGGCACAAAATTATTCCCATGCTAACGTGAAAAATTTGAAATGGCCCTTTGCTTGATTGCCACAGCAGATAGAGGATTGAAAATAGGTATCTACCATTTTACCATTTTCATCCAACTAGTTCAGAACTGAAGAGTTTTTTCTTTGTAAATAGCAGGATTTGTTTGAAACAAACATTAAAAATTTATATCTCCATTGTGTCTCCAGATAGCTTAGAGCTACGTCACCTTCAATCT
Source organism: Erythrolamprus reginae (assembly GCF_031021105.1). Classification (NCBI taxonomy): domain Eukaryota; kingdom Metazoa; phylum Chordata; class Lepidosauria; order Squamata; family Dipsadidae; genus Erythrolamprus; species Erythrolamprus reginae. The sequence goes on from NC_091953.1 coordinate 87,508,174, forward strand.
GATCTAAATGTAGTTCATAAAATCATCTGCCACAATGTCCTATCTGTCAATGAATACTTCAGCTTCACCTGCAACAATACACAAGCACACAATAGATTCAAACTCAATGTAAACCACTCGAAACTCAACTGCAGAGAATACAACTTCAGCAACAGAGTGATCAATGCCTGGAATACACCAGCTGACTGTGTGGTTTCTTCCCCAAACCCCCAAAACCTTAACCTTAGACTGTCTACGGTTGACCTCACCCCATTTTTAAGAGGTCTCTAAGGGACGTGCACAATGAAGGGCTACCAAAATTTTTACTACCACACTGTGGTCGTGGCTTATGCAGGATGCCCTGCATTTTCTTTCAACATCCTGTCAAACAGAAAACAAGTGGTCAAAATAGGGCACCATATCCACCCTCATCCCAGTTAAAAGCGGTGGTCCCCAAGGTAGTGTACTGGGACCAACGCTCTTCATTCTCTACATCAATGACCTTTGCGATTACATCACAAGCAACTGTGTCCTCTTCGCTGACAATGTAAAACTCTTCAACACCAACGATAACACAACTACTCTCCAAAAAGTTCTTGACGCTGTTTCTGAGTGGTCTAACACATGGCAACTCCAAATCTCAACTAGCAAATGCTCTGTCCTACACATTGGGAAGAAGAATCTGAACTCCAAATACGAACTGAACAATCAAATTATCACAGATAATCGCCACTCGGTTAAAGACCTTGGTATACTAATAACAAAAGATTTAAGTGCCAAAGCACACTGCAACAATATAGCCAAGAAGGCTTCAAGAGTTGTAAACCTAATCCTACGTAGCTTCTGCTCTGGCAATGTCACACTACTTACCAGAGCTTACAAAACTTTTGCCAGACCCATCCTCGAATACAGCTCATATGTTTGGAACCCATATCGCCTCTCAGACATTAACACCCTTGAAAATGTCCAAAGATACTTCACCAGAAGAGCCCTTCACTCCTTCACTCAAAATAAAATACCCTGTGAGACTAGACTTTCAATCTTGGGCCTCAAAAGTTTAGAACTAAGACGCCTTAAACAAGATCTAAGTATTGCCCACAAGATCATATGCTGCAATGTCCTGCCTGTCGGCGACTATTTTAACTTCAACCACAACAACACAAGAGCACACAACAGATTTAAACTTAATATTAACCGCTCCAAACTTGACTGTAAAAAATATGACTTCAGTAACCGAGTTGTCGAAGGGTGGAACTCATTACCGGACTCCATAGTGTCAACCCCCAACCCCCAACACTTTACCCTTAGATTATCTACAGTTGACCTATCCAGATTCCTAAGAGGTCAGTAAGGGGCGAGTACAAGTGAACTAGAGTGCCTTCCGTCCCCTGTCCTATTGCTCTCCTATATCTCCTATACCTTTCTTCTATTCCTATATCTCTTCTTCTATTCTTTCATTTATATGTTCTATTACTTTTCTATTATTTCTTAGATATATTTTACTATGAGTATCTCCTCTATAACCATTATCATGTATTTTACTATGTGTATATAGATATATACCCACTAAAACCCTCATTGTGTATTGGACAAAATAAACAAATAAAAATAAATAAATTGTGGCTGTGATACGCTTACATTGATTAAAATAAACAAAAAAATGATCTGTAAGGGTTAGGGTTACTGTTAGAAGAGAAGAGTCCTGATGGATTAAGTAAGAGTCAAGTATCTGGAATAAGTGATCTTTGACTCTTACCTAATCCATTATAAAATGTATTCATTTTATGTAAGTACTGAAAATTTAAACAAGGTATTATTGTTGTTAGTTTATTCAGTCTTCCCACTACAGTGATCCCTTGATTATCGCGAGGGTTCCGTTCCAAGACCCCTTGCGATAATCGATTTTTCGCGATGTAGGGTTGCGGAAGTAAAAACACCATCTGCGCATGCGCGCCCTTTTTCCATGGCCGCGCATGCGCAGATGGTGGAGTTTGCGTGGGTGGAGGGGAAACCCCGATCTTCGTCTGCTCGCTGCTGCTGCGGCCGCCCAGCAGCTGATCTGCTCGGCAGCGCAGCAGCAGCGAGCAGACGAAGATCGGGGTTTCCCCACCGCCCACGCAAAGGGGAAACCCCGGCTCCTCGCTGATGCCCCCGCTCGCCCGCCCGCTCGCCCGCCGCCCGCCGCCCGCCAGCAAGAGGGGGAGATAGAGAAAGAGAGAGAAGGAAAGAAAGAGATGAGAGAGGGAGGAAGAGAGTGTGAGAGAGGAAGAAGCAAGATAGAGAAAGAGAGAGAGAAAGAAAGATGAGAAAGGAAGGAAGAGAGTGACGTCATCGGGTGGGAAAAATCGCGATATAGCGTTTCGCGAAGATCGAGATCGCGAAAATCGAGGGATCACTGTATAGCTGACAGTTTACCAAGCATCTCATCTTATAATTAGTTGCACATTTAATTGCTTGGAACTTAACGGCTTTTTAATACTTTAGCATCATTACCTTTTAATTAATATTTCTTTATGATCTCTAGTCTCATTTTTCTTTACAGATTGAACCATTGTATTGTAAGGTGCTTTCAGCTTACAACTGTGACCTTTTTAATAATCTTATTTATAAAATTTAAGATTAGAAAGACCGTCCAAGTTCCACTTATATCTTCTTAGGGAAGAGGAAGGACAAGTTCCTCCCTCCCTCCCTCCCTCCCATCCAGCCATCCATCCATCCCTACATGGCACTGGACCAGACTACTATGGTACCGTCTTCTGCCTCACGTATCCCAGTGACAATCAGGTCCCACAGAGCTGTCCTTCTCCAGGTCCTCTCAGCCAGACAATGCTGACTGGCGGGGCCTAGGGGAAGAGCTTTCTGTGACAGCCCGGCCTTATGGAAAGAACTTCCTCCAGAGATTCGCACTGCCCCCACTCTTCCCAACTCCTGAAGATTCTGAAAACCCACCTTTACTGATAGGCTTGGGGCCACTGAGCTTCTAACATCTAGCCCTGGCCAATGATTGAATGTATGTGTGTATGTGATTGATTAATTTTAAGCATTTGGCTTTTAAGACAGTATTTTAATGTAGATTTTTTTTGTAGATTTCTAATGTATTTTACATAAATTTGTTGTAAGCCACCCCGAGTCTCAGGAGAAGGATGGCATAGAAATCAATCAAACAATCAAACAATCAAACAAACAATCAAACAATCAATCAAAGAATCAAAGAATCAGACAATCAAACAAACAAACAAACAAACAAACAATCAAACAAACAATCAATCAATCAAACAACCAAACAATCAAACAAACAAACAAACAAACAGTTATACACTAGCAACTATGTTGCAGATACCAAAGTATCCTTTGTCGGAGCTCTCTAGTTATTGACTAGAAATGTCATCAGATCATCCTCGGGTGATAGGTGCTTTCCTTGTATCTCTTACCAAAGGTTCACTGTCAGAAGTTATAAAATCTGCTACCAATCCAACTCCAGGTATTATTGTTTATATTCCCTGTCTCCCAGGAGAAGTATTAAAAGGTGCTAAAAGTTCCCAGACAATTTTGACATTAGCATAGATCACAAATCTCAAGGTGAAGAGTTTTGTGCAACTATTCTTCATGCTCCAGAGGTCCAATCACCTCTATTTTGGGGGTTCTGGCAGGCTGAAGGTACGGAAATGTTATACCGTTTCTCTACAATTTTAAAATTTATAATGGATTTTTAATTGGCATTTCACTCTTTTTCTGAACTTCCTGTCAGAGAGTTCTACAGAGACTACTATGTCCCTACTGATCACTGTATGACATCAAATTGGGTATTGAGAAGATTACAGTACGTTGGAATTATTACTTTCTTGTTAATGCATTCTAATATAGCATTTGCATTTTTAAGCAACTGCATTAAACTGCCAGTTTATGTTTAAAATGTGATCTGCATCCACCTGCAGATCACATTTTCTCTACTGCATTAGCAAAAAGTTGTATTTCTGATGTAAATTGCCTTGACAAAATATGCCTTCACAAGCATGATAATTTCTGGTGCATTTTAATATATTTCTCAGATATCAAGAAACTAGTTTACAATTTTTAAAAATTATAAATAGAATCCCATGATTTAATGGAAACCATTCTTTAATTTCTCCCTACAATATATGGTTAAATATATTCTACAGAAATTTCAAAAGTAATTAACACCCTTGAAAATGTCCAAAGATACTTCACCAGAAGAGCCCTTCACTCCTCCACTCGAAATAGAATACCCTATGAGACTAGACTTTCAATCCTGGGCCTAGAAAGTTTAGAACTAAGATGCCTTAAACAAGATCTAAGTATTGCCCACAAGATCATATGTTGCAACGTCCTGCCTGTCGGCGGCTACTTCAGCTTCAACCACAACAACACAAGAGCACACAACAGATTTAAACTTAATATTAACCGCTCCAAACTTGACTGTAAAAAATATGACTTCAGTAACCAAGTTGTTGAAGCGTGGAACTCATAGTGTCATCCCCAAACCCCCAACACTTTACCCTTAGATTATCTACGGTTGACCTATCCAGATTACTAAGAGGTCAGTAAGGGGCGAGTACAAGTGTACTAGAGTGCCTTCCATCCCCTGTCCTATTGCTCTCCTATATCTCCTATACCTTTCTTCTATTCCTATATCTCTTCTTCTATTCTTTCATTGATGTGTTCTATTACTATATCTTCTTTTCTATTATTTCTTAGATATATTTTACTATGAATATCTTCTCTATAACCTTCATCATGTATTTTACTATGTGTATATAGATATATACCCATTAAAACCCTCATTGTGTATTGGACAAAATAAATAAATAAAATAAAAATAAAAATCTTTCAGTGCAAATTGTACCTACCATCCCTGTATTATTGTTCTATTGTCCCAATTTACCTGTACCTACTTTGCTTAAGTTTATGTTTATACCAGTACCTGCTATCTTGTACATGTTTTAAGAAACAAACAAACAAATTGCCAAAGTGGCCCCAGGTTGGTGGGACACTTTAACTATGTACATGAAACCCTACTTACAAGTAGCTATTATACTAGATCTCGTTTAACTATCTTACCACCAGTACACAGCTCAATCTTAATGCTTCAATCTTAATGCTTCAAATTAAAGCATCAACCAACTATCCAACAACTCCAACAAAACCACACCCTCTGCAAAGGTACTTTCCTTCTTACAATGCTCTGGCCCACTCATTGTGACTAAGCATTATCACTGTTTTACATATTCACAACCTTCTTTTACCTTACATGAAATATCACCTAGAATATTGTTTATTCTTGACTTTCTAAAATTCTAACTTTCTTTATTATCCCCAGGTTGGTGGGACTATTCTTTGTATACATTTTAATTAAGGTAATTGAATGATCCTAGTATGTGAGCTAAGATACTCCATTCTTATTATTTAAATAATACAGCTTGCTTCAGTGTAACTTTATCAATTTGTCAAAATTTCCTTCATTGCAGCCATTTTCTTTTAGTGCATGGGTGAGTGAATTTTCTATTAAATTAGATGAAAATATATTTCTGCATATCTCCATAATGAATTTGCAATAGCAATTCACAGTAATGAGAAAATGTTTACTTCCCAGATATTTGCTATTGCTGCTATTTATTTTCCTGTGCAAACATTGGTAATTAATACGCATAAGCTCCGTAAGTTAGTTGCTTTAAATTCTATCTAGAATTCTAAGTGTATAACAAGACACTAACAGAAGGAGACATCTTGTGGAAGTTATTAAAATGCAAAGTAGACTTTCAAAAATATTTTAGGATAGAATATTTTCTTGAAAACTGAACAAACACAGGGATTGCATGCCAGGGATTGAAGAGGAAATTTAGTTTTTCATTGACCCACTACAGGACTATTGATCTTCTATAAGGCTCCCCTTTGTTTGAATAATCTTGGTTAGAATCTAATGAAAAACAAAAGATGGATAATCCTCTTAAATATGATGGATGAAATGTAACAGATGAAGGAATGATAAATTGAAGAGAGACAGTTGGAGATTTTTTAAAAAATACAATTCTTGGCTGCACATTTAATCAGCTTTGCCAAGTTTCAAAAGGAAAACAAAATGTTTTCATTTGAATATTTAAAGGCTTAAACATTCTGTACCTAGAGATGGAAAATACTAGCAATATTGAAATGAATCACAGAATATGCTTAATATAGAAAATATAGAAAAGACAATTCAGAAGCTAAATTTGAATATAAATCATCTTGCCACATTTTACTTACACTTTTCACTTAGATATCTGAATGATGAAGGAAAGCATCGGCCAAAGTTGAACTGTAATGCTTCACAGATTTGTTCTAATGTTTTCATGCTGTACTAGGGACAGGCTGTTTTAGAAAAAAAAGTAACACTACATAAAACAATATTATTATGAGATCATAAATTTGCTGTCTAAATACGAAAAAAGATCAAGTGATTATTAGCAAAATTGTTGAATGGAGTTTTAATGCAACCCACCTATCATTTGAAATGTTTTATTTAACAACTGTGTAAGGTTTTCTGAATTGTCGTGTCATTTATGCTACAAAGATGACATCATAAAGTCTGCAATAAATCTCTGATTTATAAATATGTGCTGATCTAAAATACAATATAAAATCAATATAATTCATGACAGACAATAAAATAGAATGACAATAAAAGAAACATGCTCATAGTTTATGGCGTAGATTTATTTATGACTTACTTTAAAAGTACAGTTTATTTTTATTATTAGCTGAATTTGAGGAATTTATTTATTAAAATAATAGTGTATTAATAGTTTAACTAAAATAATAAAAGATAATACAAACTAAGGTGAAAAAAAGACAAAAAGAAAAAGTGCTAAAAGAAAAAAATAAGAACTTTATTATATCTTTGCTTCCTCTTAATTAACAGATACAAATGTCTCAATTTTCATAATTCAATTCTTAACTACAGGCAAATCCAATAAGTAGAATAACAGAACAATAGAGTTGGAAGGAACTTTGATGGTCTTCTAGTCCATCCCCTGCTCAAGCAGGAAACTTTATACCATTACAGATAAATGGCTGTCCAATATCTTCTTAAAAACCTCCAGTGTTAGAGCACCCAAAACTTTTGGAGGCAAGTAATTCCACTAATTAATTGTTCCAACTGTCAGGAATTTTGTCCCAAAGGTGCTTTTTCAAGAGGCAATGGACTTTCTTGTTTTTCTTTGATGATGTTTTGCTTCTCATACAGGAAGCTTCTTCAGTTCTGGTGAGGAATGGAAGAATTTAATGGTCTGAGACTAAGGGGCTTAGAAGCATTGCCTTTGTCATGGTCAGACCATTTTCTACTGTGGCTTGATTTCCTGGCTCCAATCCTCCCCCACAGGGAAACGGAACTGATTAGGAGGTTCCGCCCCAGACGCCTGATAGACCCAGAGGGCTTTCAGAGGGCGCTTGGGGTTTTACCAGATTCACTCGTCCACAGCTCTTGCTGAGGCCTGGAACAAGGCTGTACCGGAGAATCTTGACCGAATTGCGCCATTGCAAACTGTCTGTGTCACTAGACCCTGTAGAGCTCCATGGTTCAACGAAGAGCTCCGGGAGTTGAAACACCAGAAGAGACGTCTAGAGAAGCGATGGAGAAAGAGTAAGTCCGAATCTGATGGAACACTTGTAAGAGCTTTTATTAAGACCTACAAAGTGGCGCTCAAGGCAGCAAGATGCGTGTACCATGCCGCCTTGAATGCATCAGCGGAATCCTGCCCAGCTGCTCTGTTTAGGGTGACCCGCTCCCTTCTAAATTAGGGGGGAGTTGGGGAGCCCTTGCAGGGCAGTATGGAGGAATTTAACTCATTTTTCGCTGATAAAGTCGCTCGGATCCGGGTGGACCTCGACTCCAATTGTATAGCAGTATCGGCTGACGAGTCAGTCGAGGTAACTGGGGTGGAACGTCTCTGTCCATCTGTCTGGGAGGAGTTTGACTGGGTGACACCTGATGAAGTGGACAAGGCCATTGGAGCTGTGAGTTCCGCCACCTGTTTACTGGATCAGTGTCCCTCTTGGTTGGTTTCGGCCAGCTGAGAGGTGACACGGAGCTGGGTCCAGGAGATTGTCAACGCCTCCTTTATTTATTTTATTTTATTTATTTATTATTTAGATTTGTATGCTGCCCCTCTATGAAGACTCGGGGCGGCTCACAACATGATAGAACAAATCATAAATAATCCAAATAACTTTAAAATATTTAAGATTTAAAAAGAGCCCCATATACTAACAGACAGACACACAAGCATACCATATATAAATTGAACATGCCCGGGGGAGGTGTTTCAATTCCCCCATGCCTGACGGCAAAGGTGGGTTTTAAGGAGTTTACGGAAGGCAGGAAGAGTAGGGGCAGTTCTAATCTCTGGGGGGAGTTGGTTCCAGAGAGTTGGTTCTGCCACAGAGAAGGCTCTTCCCCTGGGGCCCGCCAACCGACATTGTTTAGTTGACGGGACCCGGAGAAGGCCCACTCTGTGGGACCTAATCGGTCGCTGGGATTTGTGCGGCAGGAGGCAGTCTCGGAGATATTCTGGTTCAGTGCCATGAAGGGCTTTAAAGGTCATAACCAACACTTTGAATTGTGACTGGAAATTGATCGGCAGCCAATGCAGACTGCGGAGTGATGGTGAAACATGGGCATACCTAGGTAAGCCCATGACTGCTCTCGCAGCTGCATTCTGCACAATCTGAAGTTTCCGAACACTTTTCAAAGGTAACCCCATGTAGAGAGCATTACAGTAGTCGAACCTCGAGGTGATGAGGGCATGAGTGACTGTGAGCAATGAGTCCTGGTCCAAATAAGGCCGCAACTGGTGCACCAGGCGGACCTGGGCAAACGCCCCCCTCGCCACAGCTGAAAGATGGTTCTCTAATGTGTGCTGTGGATCGAGGAGGACGCCCAAGTTGCAGACCCTCTCTGAGGGGGTCAATAATTCCCCCCCCAGGGTAATGGACGGACAGATGGAATTGTCCTTGGGAGGCAAAACCCACAGCCACTCCGTCTTATCCGGGTTGAGTTTGAGTCTGTTGGCACCCATCCAGGCCCCAACAGCCGCCAGGCACCGGCACATCACTTCCACTGCTTCGTTGACTGGACATGGGGTGGAGATGTAAAGCTGGGTATCATCAGCGTATTGATGATACCTCACCCCATGTCCTTGGATGATCTCACCCAGCGGTTTCATGTAGATATTAAATAGCAGGGGGGAGAGGACCGACCCCTGAGGCACCCCACAAGGGAGAGACCTCGGAGCCGACCTCTGACCCCCCACTAACACCGACTGCGACCGGCCAGAGAGGTAGGAGGAGAACCACTGGAGAACAGTGCCTCCCACCCCCAACCCCTCCAGCCGGTGCAGAAGGATACCATGGTCAATGGTATCGAAAGCCGCTGAGAGGTCAAGGAGCACCAGGACAGAGGATAAACCCCTGTCCCGGGCCCTTTCCGGCTCCTTATAAGGAGGCACTTGCGCACCCCCTCCTTATAAGCCTTAATAACTACCGTCCAATCTCCAATCTTCCCTTTATGGGGAAGGTTGTTGAGAAGGTGCTGGCGCTCTAACTCTACCAGTCCTCGGAAGAAGCCGATTATCTAGGCCCACAGCAGTCCGGATTCAGGCCTGGCTACAGCACAGAAACTGCTTTGGTCGCGTTGATGGAGGATCTCTGGCGGGCCCGGGACAGGGGCTTGTCCTCTGTCCTGGTGCTTCTTGACCTCTCAGCGGCTTTCAATACCATCTACCATGGTATCCTTCTGCGTTGGCTGAAGAGGTTGGGAGTGGGAGGCACTGTTCTCCAATGGTTCTCCTCCTACCTCTCCGGTCGGTCGCAGTCAGTGTTAGTGGGGGGTCAGAGGTCAACCTCTAGGTCTCTCCCTTGTGGGATGCCTCAGGGGTCAGTCCTCTTTTCCCTGCTATTTAATATCTACATGAAACCGCTGGGTGAGATCATCCAAGGGCATGTGGTGAGGTATCAACAATATGCCGATGATACCCAGTTATACATCTCCACCCCATGTCCACTCAATGAAGCAGTGGAAGTGATGTGTCAGTGCCTGGAGGCTGTTGGGGTCTGGATGGGTGTCAACAAGCTCAAACTCAACCCAGTCAAGACAGAGTGGCTGTGGATTTTGCCTCTCAGGGACAATTCCATCTGTCTGTCCATCCATTACCCCGGGGGGGAATTATTGACCCCCTCAGAGAGGGTTCGCAACTTGGGTGTCCTCCTCGATCCACAGCTAACATTGAAACACCATCTTTCGGCTGTGGCGAGGAGGGCGTTTGCCCAGGTTCGCCTGGTGCACCAGTTGCGGCCCTATTTGGACAGGGAGTCATTGCTCATAGTCGCTCATGCCCTCATTACCTCGAGGTTCGATTACTGCAACGCTCTCTACATGGGGCTACCTTTGAAAAGTGTTCGGAAACTTCAGATTGTGCAGAATGCGGCCGTGAGAGCCATCGTGGGGCTTCCCAGATTTGCCCACATTTCTACAACACTTCGTGGCCAGCACTGGTTGCCGATCAGTTTCCGGTCACAATTCAAAGTGTTGGTTATGACCTTTAAAGCCCTACATGGCACTGGACCAGAGTACCTCCGGAACCGCCTGCTACCGCACGAATCCCAGCGACCGATAAGGTTCCACAGAGTTGGCCTTCTCCAGGTCCCGTCGACTAAACAATGTCATTTGGCGGGCCCCAGGGGAAGAGCCTTCTCTGTGGCAGCCCTGGCCCTCTGGAATCAATTCCCCCCGGAGATTAGAACTGCCCCCACCCTCCTTGTCAGACCCACCTATATTGCCAGGCATGGGGGAATTGAGACACCTTCCCCAGGCTTTTATATTTTATGTTTGGTATGTATGTGTTGTTTGGTTTTAAATGATAGGGTTTTATATGTCTTTTTTTTCTTTTAATATTAGATTTGTTCCACTGTAACATTGTTTTTATTATTGTTGTGAGGCGCTCCAAGTCTTCGGAGAGGGGCGGCATTCAAATCTAATAAATTATTATTATTAATTATTGTTATATTTCTTGCAGACAGCTGGTCATTTACATTCTTTTAGAGAGTCCTTGCAGCCAATTGAGGAGTTTTTTTGTGTCCTCAGGGTCACCTGAGTAGTGCAAATAGGTATGGAGCCTTCTTGGAACTGCTGCAAGGATTTTATTTATTTTATTTTATTTTATTTTATTTTATTATTTTATTATTTTATTTTATTTTATTATTTTATTATATTTTATTTTATTTTATTTGTATGCTGCCCCTCTCCGCAGACTCGGGGTGGCTAACAACAGCAATAAAACAGTATACAGTATAACAAAATCCAATACTAAAAACAGTTAAAAACCTATTATATAAAAACCAATCATACATACAGACATACCATGCATAAAATTGTAAAGGCCTAGGGGAAGTGTATCTCAGTTCCCCCATGCCTGGCGGCAGAGGTGGGTTTTAAGCAGCTTTCAAAAGGCAAGGAGGGTGAGGGCAATTCTAATCTCTGGGGGGAGTTGGTTCCAGAGGGCTGGGGCCGCCACAGAGAAGGCTCTTCCTCTGGGTCCCGCCAAGCAACATTGTTTGGTTGACAGGACCCGGACCTCTGTGGGACCTAACTGGTCGCTGGGATTTGTGTAGCAGAAGGCGGTCCCTGAGGTAATCTGGTCCGGTGCCATGAAGGGCTTTATAGGTCATAACCAACACTTTGAATTGTGACCGGAAACTGATCGGCAACCAATGCAGACTGCGGAGTGTTGGTGTAACATGGGCATATTTGGGAAAGCCCATGATTGCTCTTGCAGCTGCATTCTGCACAATCTGAAGTTTCCGAACACTTTTCAAAGGTAGCCCCATGTAGAGAGCGTTACAGTAGTCGAGCCTCGAGGTGATGAGGGCATGAGTGACTGTGAGCAGTGACTCCCGGTCCAAATAGGGTCGCAACTGGTGCACCAGGCGAACCTGGGCGAACGCCCCCCTCGCCATAGCTGAAATGTGTTTCTCTAATGTGAGCTGTGGATTGAGGAGGACACCCAAGTTGTGGACCCTCTCTGAGGGGGTCAATGATTCTCCCCCCAGGGTAATGGACGGACAGATGGAATTGTCCTTGGGAGGCAAGACCCACAGCTACTCAATCTTGTCTGGGTTGAGTTTGAGTTTGTTGACACCCATCCAGGCCCCAACAGCCTCCAGGCACCAGCACATCACTTCCACTGCTTCGTTGACTGGACATGGGGTGGAGATGTATAACTGGGTATCATCGGCATATTGATGATACCTCACCCCATGTCCTTGGATGATCTCACCCAGCAGTTTCATGTAGATATTAAATAGCAGGGGGGAGAGGACCGACCTCTGATGTACCCCACAAGGGAGAGACCTAGAGGTCGACCTCTGACCCCCCACTAACACCGACTGCGACCGACCAGAGAGGTAGGAGAAGAACCACTGAAGAACAGTGCCTCCCACTCCCAACCCCTCCAGCCGGCGCAGAAGGATACCATGGTCGATGGTATCGAAAGCCGCTGAGAGGTCAAGAAGCACCAGGACAGAGGACAAGCCCCTGTCCGGGCGTGCCAGAGATCATCCATCAATGCGACCAAGGCAGTTTCCGTGCTGTAACCGGGCCTGAATCCAGACTGTTGAGGACCTAGATAATCGGCTTCTTCCAAGGACCACTGGAGTTGAAGTGCCACCACCTTCTCAACAACCTTCCCCATAAAGGGAAGGTTGGAGACTGGACGGTAGTTATTGATCACGGCTGGGTCCAGGGAAGGCTTCTTGAGGAGGGGGCGCACAAGTGCCTCCTTATAAGGAGCTGGGAAGGACCCCCTCCCCAAGGAGGCATTGACAATCTCCTGGACCCAGCTCCGTGTCACCTCTCAGCTGGCCGAAACCAACCAATTTAAAGTATGCCATATCCATACTAAGATAAAATACAGGAAATAGTATAAGGGCAGACTAGATGGACCAGGAGGTCTTTTTCTGCCGTCAGACTTCTATGTTTCTATGTTTCTAACCAAGAGGGACACTGATCCAGTGAACAGGTGGTGGAACTCACAGCTCCAATGGCTTTGTCCACTTCATCAGGTGTCACCAAGTCAAACTCCCCCCAGACAGATCGACAAAGACGTTTAGCCCCAGTCACCTGGACTGACTCGTTGTCAGTCAACTCTGTTTTACAATTGGAGTCGAGGTCTGCTCAGATCCGAGCGATTTTATCAGTGAAAAACGTGTTAAAATCCTCAGCACTACTCTGTAAGGGCTCCCCAACTCCCCCCTGGTTAAGAAGGGAGCGGGTTACCCTAAACAGAGCGGCCAGGCGGGATTCCGCTGATGCAATCAAGGCGGCATGGTACACGCATCTTGCTGCCTTGAGCGCCACTTTGTAAGTCTTAATATGAGCTCTTACAAGTGTTCGATCGGATTCGGGCTTACTCTTCCTCCATCGCTTCTCTAGACGTCTCTTCTGACGTTTCAACTCCTGGAGCTCCTCGTTGAACCATGGAGCTCTACGGGGTCTAGTGGCGGGAGAGGTTGCCGTGGCGCAATTCAGTCAAAGGCCTCCGCTGCCGCCTTGTTCCAGGCCTCAGCCAGAGACTCTGCCGAACTGTTGACGAGTGTATCTGGAAAAACCCCAAGTGCCTTCTGAAAACCTTCTGGATCCATCAGGCACCTGGGGAGGAACAACTTAATCAGTTCCACCTCCCTGCGGGGGAAGATTGGAGCCAGGAAGTCAAGCTGTAGCAGAAAATGGTCTGACCATGACAAAGGCGACACTTCTAAGCCCCTTAGTCTCAGACCATTACTCAGTTGCTCAGAGAGGAATACCATGTCGGGTGCGTGCCCCCCCTCGTGAGTTGGACCTTGTACTACTTGGATCAGGTTCATGGCCGCCATGGTGGCCATGAACTCCTGTGCCAGTCCAGAGGGTTCGCCGAGCGACGGCAGGTTGAAGTCCCCCAAGGCAATAAGTCTGGGGAACCTCACCGCCAGCCCGGCTACCTCCTCGAGTAGCAAAGGCAGGGCTTGTGCCACGCAGCTGGGAGGCAGGTACGTGAGAAACAAACCCACCTGAACCCCTAAGTCCAAATTTACCAGGAGGGACTCGCAACCCGCAATCTCTGGAGCAACGAGTCTATGTAGGCACAGGCTCTCCCTGGCTATAATAGCAACTCCTCCCCCCATTCCCTGGGGTCGAGGTTGATGCCATATATGAAACCCGGCTGGGCAGATTTCAGAGAGAGGAACTCCTCCCTCTGGGCCCAGCCAGGTTTCAGTTACACATGCCAGGTCGGCCTTCTCATCCAGGATCAAATGCCGGATGAGGAGAGCTTTATTTACCACCGACCTGGCATTGAGTAGCAGCAACCTGAGCCCAGGGCCAGAATTACACTCATCACCAGTGCCCAGGGTTGAGCTCATGGAGCCGGAACAAGGGATTGTTATTAAGCAAAGATCCCTCGTTCCCCTGGAACGGCTAGCTCCATGGCTCCCGCCATATCTGCCTCTCCCCAGCAACACCGGGATATTCTGACCCTCTTCCACCCCAGAGACAGATGCCCCCCCTCCTGCCTCTCCAGCGCCAGGTAGGCCAAATATATTACTTACATTGCTCCCATTTATCTCATCCATTTTGTAACCCCACCCATCCCAGCCATCCCACCCATACCAATAATTCACTCCATACATACTATACTCACCCCAATTATCCATCATTTAAACCCCCCCAATAATTTAGTTAAAAAATAAATCAATTAATATTAAGGGTTAAAACACTAATAAAAATAAATAAAAATAGAAATATAGAGTATACAAAATATAAGTAATAGTGCAAGAATTCAATTCATTAAATAAATCCAGTCAGCAGCAAGTAACAAAAGTGCTAAGTTCTTAAAGTCAAAGCTTCTGCCAGGTGCCCCCCCCAAGACAGCAACAACTCCCACTGGCCACCGCCCCAAGTGCCTTGGTGTTTTCGGGCGTTTCGGGCATCCCCCGGCTTTGCAGCTGACACCAGCAGGCTCCCTAGTAGAGCTATGCTGTACAGGATTTTTTCTGCCCTTTGTCCCTTCATTTTGAACACAGTACTGAATTTTTTTTTTAAGTACATGGCCATTGTGCATCTCAATTGGTTTTGTACACTACAGAAAACATGAAAGGCAATATTAGTAGAGGTATTGTAGAATAAATACTTGTAATTATATACATAACAACTGCTATGGAAGGGCAGTTTTGGAATTAGTATGTCAAGAAAGTAATAGAGATAAAGGATAGCAGTGATGTCAGAGAGGTAATATATTATGGACATGGCTGGAAAATTATTTCAAATTTTATGAGATTCTTCCTTTGGGGGACTATTGATCCAACTCATAATATCAGAAGACCATGCTGTCGAATTTTGGAACTTGAACCATCAAAGTGAACAATATGGCCAGATTGTTATCACAGCATGTAAATATGAACTTTTTGATGAATTTTCTGCATCAATTTTCCAGGGGGGGGGGGAGTGTCAAATTAAGAAAGCAGCAGGCAATGATATATTAATGAATAAACCAGTATTTCTCAACCTTAGCTACTTTAAGATATGCACACATCAACTTCTAGAATTCTGCAGCAATTTATGTGGAACTGAACATTCTCCATTACTTAAACAAAACAAACATGACTTGATCACAGCTGGTAGCAACTAGGTACTTTATAATCTGAGACGGCATAGTCTATAAGTGTAGCTAGCAAGGTAGCCAAAATCTTAATCTTTCCACTATTCATCGTAACATACCGACATGTTTATTTTTCACTTCTTTAAAACACATTTTTCTTTACTTCTTTTAATCATTTTCTGAGCTACAATAACACATCCACTAGTACTGTGAAATATAATGGCTTTTTAAAAAATAATAAGCAAAGATTCTACCATGTTTGTCAACAGGTCATTGCAAAATGAAGAAGGAGGAGGAGAGGGATGAGAAGAAGAAGAAAAAAAATCCCATGAACATGTCAAAAGTTGAATAAAAGCAATCACATTTCTAACTCAATATTGGGTGCCAATGTATTAAAATATTTGCTTTACTATTATTATTTCCACTAGATTTTTTTTAAAAATGATTCTTGGCTGGATCCATATTTTTCCCCCTAAGCATTTACTTATCAATCTAGCCCCTTGAAAAAAATTAACCAATGTCTGAAAAAACATTTGTTATAGCTTTTTATCTTATAATAGTACATTCAATTAGACTTAATTAAAGGTTATATCTTTTTATTTAGTATATGTATTGTCACAAACCTAATCTGTCCTCTAGATGATGTTCATGACTCAGTCAGTCAGCCAGAACAGAAGTTGAAGGGAATTTTGACATAACATTTTCTGCCTTTCAAAGAAAAAAAAATGAAAGTCCCATTTAAACCTTGAAAGTTTAAGGTAAATATACAGTAGTTGTTCAGATCTTCAATTATTCTACTAAACTAAATATTTAAAAACTGTACACTTCATTAGAAAAAAAAATAAGATACAAAGAAAATCTATTCTGTCAAATGAACTCAAAATTGGCATTTTGACAAAAATAATCTTTATTAAACATATACATTAACAGAAGAAAAGGTAGAATGAAAAATAGCACATATATCAATTATTGATACAATCATAAATATATTGAAGAACAAAATAAGAAAAAGAATAGAAAAAAGAGAAAAGGGAAAAAAGAAGGGTGTGAATAGAAAGAGAAGATTATAAGGATAAGAAAGTAATGGGGGGGGGAGCTGATATCTGGCACATAAATAATATACGACCTCTGATTTGAATATGTAGATGGAGTAAACTTCCCTTCAGTTTTATGAACTCTTGATAAAGTAGTCGTTAATTTTAACAAGTATAAATTAAGTTTGTCTAATGTATGATATTACTAATTTATCAATATTTTAAGGGATTGTACATACAGTTTATTGGATGTCAACAAATTATATCAATCAATGTCTTATGTAGGTTGTATATAAGTGTTGTAATGTAGATTATGTCAAAAGTTGTTATCTATAGATGATGTGGTTGTTGGACAGTCTTCTTTTAAAAAGATTTTTAGATTTTTTTTTTGTCTTAACCAGTAGTACCATTTGTCCCAGGTTGTGTCAAAATCTGACTCATCCCTATTTTGCAATTCCATTGTTAATTTTGACACTTCAGCACATTCCATAATTTTGGTTAGAAGATTTAGAATAGTTGGACTTTTTTCTTTTTTCCAGAATTCAGTGTATAAAATTCTTGCAGTGGTGAGAATATGGAGTATAATATAACAATGTTCTTTTTAAATATTTTGCATAAGAATACCTAATAAAAATAGCTCAGGTTTTAATTGAATATTTTGAGATGTAATCTGATCTAACAAGTTTTTGATTTTTTGCCAATATTTCTTGGAGATATCACAGGTCCACCAAATATGGTAGTAGGTTTTTCTCCATATTTCCAGGCTTTCCCCCATATTTCCAACATAAAGGTGACATATTCAGGTACATTTTAGCAAGCCTGGCCAGTGGTAGGTGCCCCCTATAAAACATTTTGTATTGGTTCTCTTTGTACGGAATTGCCATAGTTAATTTATAGTTTATGGTCCACATTTTTCCCCATTCATTTAGATTGATTGAATATCCAAAATTTTGGCCCCATGCTACCATTGACCCTTTAACTACTTCTTCTATTGTGTCATGTTGTGGGAGGAAATTGTATATTTTGGATATTGATTTCTTTTGTGGGCTGAGAAGATTTCTGTCAAGCAAGTTGTTGTTTTGAAAGACAAATTTATTTTTATGTTCATTGTGTTTTGATTTAATTTGTAAATATTGTAGCCAGTCAAGTTTAATTCCTTTTTCTAAAAGGTTCTGTATTGAAATTAAGTCGTTATTGCTATCTAACAGTTGGCTGTATGTTATTATTTTATCTGGGGAAAGGGTGTTTAGATAGATAACTGCTTCTTTTGGGGATATCAATTTTGGGATAGAGAGGTAATTATTTATTTTTATGTACTGCCAAGTATCAATTAAGGCCTTTGTTATATAATGTTGTTTCAAATACATTGATATCTTGTGAGTATCTGCTGTTAAGAAAACGTGCCACCCTGTTTGGCATTTTGAATGATTGAAGGAGTTTTGAAAAGAGTTTCAATTTTTTGTGAACACAAACTCTATAATTTGATGACATTTGTGACATGGTGGGTCATCTATAATATAGAAATGATGATAAAAACATATCTGAGAGCAAAATATAGAAATGCAATGAAAGGGGAAAATGTAGCAGAAATTACATCACTGATCTGATCTTGAAAGAAGAAAAATATTTGTTGGTGTTGTACCATAAAACAGTTTTCAATTTATTTTCATTAAAGTCATTGCCTTTTATGGCTATACACTATGCATACAAAAAGCAGATTGTTTTATTCATTTTGGCAAAAGTAAAGCTGAAATGTAAATCAGACTCTATACTATAGACTGTACTTGAGATGGATTTGCAGCTTGATATTTGTGTAGATGTGTCTTTTCATGTTTTAAGATGTTGGCATTGTGTTTAAATAAATGGTTTTAGCATGCTCTACAAGCAGTTCAGTTCAACATTAAATTTATATTTAGTTTAGACATTTCTTTTGAAGTACAAATTAATATTGCAAGTTGGCAAAGGACTAATAACAGGACTTCAAAACAGTTATAAAAGATTGAAACTTGTCCATCCCAAGCAGTAATGGGTTTCACCTACCTTTGCTACTGGTTCAGAGATGTGCACGGATGCGCTTACTTTGCTTGCACGAGCACCATTTTTGCACATGCACAGAGCATCAATGATGATGTTTGGGCAGGTTGGGTGGAGCCTTCCTCTGCTGTCGCTATTAGTACACATGAACTAGGTTGAACCGGTAGAAACCAACCACTGACCCCAAGGATAAAACACCCAGACACAAACTAAGCAACAAAGCATATGCAGTACAATGCAGTGAGCCATGTGCAGATCTGTACATTGGGAAAACAAAACCACCACTTCAAAGACCACTCTTTTGAAGACAGCAAAGTCCACATTTTTGACAGAGAGGACCACTGGTTTGAAAGAGGGGTCAAAGAGGCCATTTATGTCAAAATTGAACAGCCCACTCTCAGGTGAGGGATATGACATCATCTATCCCCAATCTACAATACAGTCCTTTCAACAGTTCCAAGAAGGCTCCACACCATTAGCATAGATAAACCTTAACAACTTGCTAAAAGAATGTAAATGATCAGCTGTGTGCAAGGAGTATAAATTTTTCCATTCCCCACCATTCAATTAGAGCCGAAGATGTTTTTTGAAGAAGAGGGGAAATATCTTCAAAGAAAACTAGAAAGTCCAGTTGTCTCTTGAAAAAGCATCTCTGGGACTCTCTGTAAATCCCAAGATACCACATTCATCGAGTTCCACTTCTGAATTATTTTATATGTCCAAGAATCTGTTGCATAAAAAGTCTCTATTTTAAGTAGTAAAGTTGTAGAATCAACCTCTTCTGAAAAATAACCTTGGAGTGGGCTTTATGGGACATCATTTCTAGAATGACAAAGGTAACAATATATGCTAGACAGCAAGCAAAAAAGAAACAATGATGTGGATGATCTGAGGCAATGCAGCTTCTGAAACGCATCAACTATGATGTAAGTAATCAGCATCAGAATCCAAGGCTAGAAATATTCTAAATTTATAGTGGGGACTTCTCCTCCTCCATCTCAAAAAAGAAGTGGGAAAAAAATCCAGGATTTTTAACTGCTTTCTTAGGTATCAAAGACTCATGCATTTAGCACTGCAACCTTTATTCTCCAAAAGTATGAAATGAGAGGTAATGCCTCCATGTTCCACCCTATGAATCATGACATTTCAGATAGTCATCCTTTTAGAAGCTGTTAGTACTCTGTACCAGACAGTTGGGTTTACAATATATAAACAAGCTAACAATGGATGCTTGTATGTATTGACATACTATAGCTTTAAGAGGTAGTGTCGCAAATTGCCATAAGAGGGCACTAGAAAGCATTTCCTAGGAAAGGCATGCAGGCTGCAGTGATTTGCTTACCTGGAAGTAGACACATTAATACCAATAATTCATTCATTCATTCATTCATTCATTCATTCATTCATTCATTCATTCATTTATTAAATTTGTATGCCACCCTTCTACGTAGACTCAGGGTAGCTCACAGCAATAGTAAAAAACAATGTAAAATACAAATCTAATATTTAAAAAACTAAAAACCCATAATTTAAAAAACATACACACAACATACCATACATAAACTATATAGGCATGGGGAAGATGTCTCAATTCCCTCATGCCTGATGGCAGAGATGGGTCTTAAGAAGTTTGCGAAAGGCAAGGAGGGTGGGGGCAATCCTAATCTCTGGGGGGAGCTGGTTCCAGAGGGTCGGGGCTGCCACAGAGAAGGCTTTTCCTCTGGGTCCCGCTAGACTACATTGTTTAGTCGATGGGACCTGGAGAAGGCCAACTCTGTGGGACCTGTGGGACTGGTCGCTGGGATTCGTGCGGCAGAAGGTGGTCCTGGAGATATTCTGATCCGATGCCATGAAGGGCTTTATAGGTCATAACCAACACTTTGAATTGTGACCGGAAACTGATCGGCAACCAATGCAGACTGTGGAGTGTTGGTGACACATGGGCATACCTAGGGAAGCCCATGATTGCTCTCGCAGCTGCATTCTGCACGATCTGAAGTTTCCGAACACTTTTCAAAGGTAGCCCCATGTAGAGAGCATTACAGTAGTTGAACCTCGAGGTGATGAGGGCATGAGTGACTGTGAGCAGTGACTCCCGGTCCAGATAGGGCCGCAACTGGTGCACCAGGCGAACCTGGGCAAACGCCTCCCTTGCCACAGCTGAAAGATGTTTCTCTAATGTAAGCTGTGAATTGAGGAGGATGCCCAAGTTGCTGCCCCTCGCTGAGGGGGTCAGTAATTCCCCCCCCCAGGGTAATGTACGGACAGATGGAATTATCCTTATAATGCTTTCATTTGAGTAGATACCGTGTTCCCTTGACTTTCGTGGGGGATATGTTCCAAGACCGTTCATGAAAGTCACATTTACACGAAGTAGAGATGCTCCCTTTCTTCCTTTCCTGGTTTTACTTATCCCCCCAGAACCTACAGGGGCAACGGGGCGGCAAGCAAGGGAGTTTGTTGTGCTTGCTGCGGCGGTGGCAGGCAGCAGGCAACAGTGAGGCTCAGCTTCAATTGGAGCGTACCAATGCTCCAAGAATTAAAGGGGTGGGATTGGAAGGCTGGGGCGGAAACAGAGCTTTTATTTAAAGAAGCAGGACGGCTGAGGTGGAGGAGGGGAGGAGAGTTAAAATGCACAGTATTGTACATCGGGCAGCCCCAGAAAACCATTGGTGTGCAAAAAAATCACAGAGTATTTTTTTAATAATATTTTTTGAAAAACTGTGATATAGACTTTTCGCAAAGTTCAGACCCGGAAAAATCGAGGGAACACTGTATATACAAATTATCATCTTCATTGTGTATTTAAATTAAGTGTTGGAATCAATTAGAATCAAAATACATGATTTTACTTGGATTGTGATCATTAGTTTTCTGTTCAATTTAATTTTCTGATTGGTGTACATATCATAGTTTATTCACACAAATTGCATGGCTCAAAATAGTTTCAAAATCCAAGCAAAAATAATAAAAATAAGGAATAAAACACTACATGCTATACTTATTTCATTTAAGGTTATAACAAAAAGATTCTGTTAATTTACAGAATGCTGATTCTCTTCAAGTTCTTAACTCATTGGTGGTACTATTTTTGCAATGTTGAATCTACAAAAAAGGAAGAAAGGTATAATTTGTTTTTGTTTTTACAAATGAATAGTTTAGTGACTACAAATTACAAATGACCCTTTAATTTCTTCATGCTTTTAAAAGTAGCTTAAAGGGAACACAGATGTGAAATGCCTGCACTGTTCAAATGAAAAGCAATTCTGCACAAAATGATTAATGTCAAATCATTTGACCTTGAAGCTAATAAGAAATTGAGTGACAAGTCTGACACACATACATACACATATTCTTCGTAAAATGAAACTTTGGAAACAAATTTATAATGGCTACTTCATCTTGTTTCTCACAATATTATTTTAAGTCTTGCTAAGTTCAGTAACCTCAATTGTCTCTTGGCAAATATGTCCTCAGGGCTGTAACAAAATTAGGAGAAAATTGAGAGGTTAAACTTTCGTTTCATCTAGCAATATAAACTCACATTTGCAGTTTACTAAGTCTGAAATTTGTAACTGAGATTCTAATAATCTTTCTGATCTTACAAACTTGTATAAAATGTCTCTCCATTGTCTTAAAGGTAGAGGCTTCAGATTTAATCAGAATAGATTAAATTTGAGAATAGATCGAACTTGAAACTTGAAATTGCTGTATGAACTGTTTTTTTATATTAATAGGGGTGAATCAAATTACTATCTTCAAACTAAAAACTGTTTTAGATAGGGTACTGTTCAAAGTGTTCCCAGCAGCAGTTTTAGAGAGGAGATTTAAGGGCATTCTATTTAAAACTAAATTTTGCCTAGGCAGAGAAGAGTTAAATAAAATGATATTGTTACATTTCAAACAAATGTAACTATAAAAATCAATTATTTATGGAAACCAGAGCAAAGCATATCCTGTTGTTAAAAAAAATGTAATAACACGAATAAGTCCAAAAATCATCTATTGTGGACTTAGTTGACCTTCATCGTAGAAAGTGAAAACTCCAATGTGCCATTTTGCTCAAGGAGTAGATAACTGGATGAAATTAATGTTTGGCCATATGTGATGTGGATTCTATCTTTGGTAGGACTAAATAGGCTTTCTGGTTGCCAGAAAAAGTATAGTTATACTGTTTAATCATAAATATTATTTCCCACTTGTCTATCACATATGTCCATAGTGACCATTGTAATACAAGATGGGGTCTAGGTCTTGTGAACTCTTCCTCTAGATCTGTGCTTGGCCAAAGGTCCTAAGGTCATAGTGATCATATGTTTTTTTCCTCTTTCATACATGACATTGTTTGCTGTGATTGACTATAGTAACAGATGGGACTTATTAACAGCATGTGAAGCAAATTTTAGGGTGCTTCAAGGCTAAAAATGTCTTTGTAGTTAGTTGTGAAGGTCAACACGTGGTAGCTCAATAGGGAATAAACTCTCCCTGATGAGCATCATCCTACTGGAGACAAAAAAAAGAACCTTTAAACATGCATAGAATTGCATGGGGGGGGGGGAAGGGACTGGACTTGGAGAGAAGACAAAACTTGGAATTCAATCATTTATTGACATATGAGTTGAGATAATAGTCTTACTGTCATGGAGAATGTGATAACAGAAGAAGGTGTTAAAGGTAAGCAGTAGGAAGTACCATTTATCTTCACCTTATTATTCTATAATGCCTCCTTAACGTAAACTCGCATTCTCTATTTTCCACAGAGCACCTTATAAATTACAGAAAAGACAAGGATTACTTCAGGACAGCAAATAGCTACAGGAAAGGGCTTTATTTATTGTGTCTTCAAATTATTGTTGACTCCTGCCAACTCTGGAGTAAAAGTTCTTGAATCTTCTGGGCAAGATTTCAGAAGTGGTTTGCCCTTGCCATCTTCCTAGGGCTGAAATAGAATGATAGCATCAGAATGCTCAACTGACTTCATACCTATGGTTTGACTAAATCACACAGTTTCTAGCTTAGTGTCTTAATCACTAGCTTAAGTAACCACTCCAAATTCAGGGCTGTTTTCTTATTTTTAAATCTAGAACTTATACAGTTCTCCTTTTGCTTAATTGGCTGATTATTGCAACTCTTCCCATACCAAGGTTAGCCCAGATTAGAATTAAAAATAATTCTATCTGCTTTCTTCTCTTTCAACATAGGATTGAGTGCAAGGCACCCATTCACTTGGTTCCTACACAATTAACCGCTTTGGAACAGAATAGCTTGTTTGAATATGTCACAGACTTGGCAAATGGAGATTTTAAAAGTCTCACCAGTGGAGCTCCTCTTCAAAGAATTTCCAATTTCCAATTTAAACAATATTATGGTAGACCACTATTATTCAAAATAGCAATAGCAATAAAACTTAGACTTATATTCTGCTTCATAGTACTTTACAGCCCACTCTTAAGCAGTTTACATAGTCAGTATATTGTCCCCAGTAATCTGGATCCTCATTTTACCAACCTTGGAAGGATAGAAGGCTGAAT
Source organism: Erythrolamprus reginae (assembly GCF_031021105.1). Lineage (NCBI taxonomy): Eukaryota > Metazoa > Chordata > Lepidosauria > Squamata > Dipsadidae > Erythrolamprus > Erythrolamprus reginae. The sequence continues at coordinate 87,532,432 of NC_091953.1, forward strand.
CAACCTTGAGCTGATGAGAACTACAATGCTACAATATTACTAACTACAATATTACTAACCTCTGTGAAGTAGACCCAGAGACAGGGTTCAAACAAATCGGTACTTTTTATTCAGCTCAGAGAACAAGTGACAGCTCAGCAAGGCAAGTGACAATTCAGCTAGTACCGACTGGCTCTGCTTGGAGAAACCGCTTCTTTTATACATTTGCGGCTCCCGCCAAAGCAAGAGCCAGCCGCGTCTGAGCCAATCAGGAGCGACTTCCTGATTTAGCTCAGACAGCGCTGGAAGACGGAACAAACTATCTACAGGAAATACAAGGTAGCCATTCAAGATACAACACCCCTCCCCTCATAGTTGGACACATCCATCACGATAGCCATGTGACAAAGTCGTCCAATCGGTGGGGTCTCCGTGGAGCTCGCTCTGACCTGCGCAGTTCAATTTCTCCTTCGACTCCGACTGTGGAGGATGGCTCGCCGTTGTTCTCCCGGTGCTGTGGACTTGGCCTGGCGGGCCCAACGAGGACCTCGGAGGAGGAGGATGGCTCGGCGACGCTGGATGGCTCTCCCTGGCCCGATAAGTTCCTTTGCGTGTCTCTTAATTCGGGCAATGTGTTAAAGTCTGTTGAAGGGGGAGAGTCCATGTCAGCGGTTTGTGGCAAAGGATTTTCTGTTCGTTTCCGAATATGGTCGATGTGTCGTTTCCACAGTCGACCATCCTCTAGTTTTACCATATAAGTCTTTGGTGCATTTTGTTTAACAACAATTCCCTTCATCCAGTTTACACCTCCATCAAAAATTTTTACATATAAATTTTGTCCCAAGTACATTTCTCTTTCAGGTTTTACAAACATTTGATTATTAACACAGAATCTTGGGTTCAACCTATCTAGTGGTGACCTTAATTTTCTTCCCATTAATAACTCTGCAGGGCTTACATGTGTGTGAGAGTTAGGGGTGATGTGTTGGGTGAGCAAGAATTGGTCCAAGTTTTGTTGTACATCCCCAGGGCCTGACCTGCGCAATGCCTCCTTTGCCACACGAACGTAACGTTCTGCCAAGCCATTAGCCCATGGCGAGTAAGGCGAGATGAGGGCATGCCTGACCCCTAGGCCGTCTAGGAACAATTCGAATTGCCTGGCTGTTAGCTGTGGCCCATTGTCAGATACTAAGATATCCGGGCAACCATGGGTGGCAAACAGTCTACTCAATACCTTGATGGTGGCACTTGTGGTTATGTTGTTCATTGCTATTATTTCCACCCATTTGGAGAACGCATCAACCACTATTAGGAAATACTGGGATCCCACTGGACCAGCAAAGTCAATGTGGATTCTTGACCAAGGCCCAGCAGGCTGCTCCCACTCTGCTGGAGTTGTTTTGGGGGGATTGGGCCGTGATTCTTGGCATGGGTCACACTTTGATACCCAGTTTTCAATATCAGCATCTAAACCTGGCCACCATAAATGCCCTCTTGCTAGGCTCTTCATCCTGACAATCCCAGGATGGCCCACATGTAACATTTTGAGTACCTTTACCCTTAGGCTTTTGGGGATGATCACTCTATCTCCCCACAGCAGGCAACCCTTTACATATGATAACTCAAGTCTTTTGGTTTTGAAATCACACAATTCAGGTTTCACAGAGTCATTTTGCCATCCCTTAAGTACACAGTTGACCACTTGTTTAAGGATTTGATCTTGCTGCGTGTGTGCAGCTACCTCTTTGGCCGTGGTTAGTGGGTTATCCTCGAGCTCTATCATTAATACATCTGTGGAAGGAGCAGGGTCCTCCACTAAGTCTGTTATGGGGCACCTACTGAGGCCATCTGCATGATTGATTTCCTTCCCCCCCTTGTGGGTGAGTTCATACTGGTACCCTGAGAGGAAAAGAGCCCACCTGATCAGTCTTGGAGACATAAATGGCGGAGTGGGCTTGTTGGGGGCTAGCAGGCCTAGTAAGGGCTTGTGGTCTGTAACCAATTCAAAACTTCTTCCAAAAATGTAATTGTGAAATTTCTTCACCCCTGCCACTAAAGCTAGAGCCTCTTTATCTAACTGGCTATAATTCCTCTCTGTGCTGGTCATGGTTCTGGAAAAGAATGCGATTGGGGCCTCTGTATTATTAGGCAGAACGTGAGCTAGGACTCCTCCTACGCCGTACGGTGAAGCGTCGCACGTGAGCCTAATGGGTAGTGAAGTACTGTATTGGACTACCACACTTTTAGAAGTTAATAATTGCTTTATTTGGAAAAAGGCTTCACGTTCAGTTTTCCCCCAGGTCCAAGGGGTTTCCTTCTGGAGTAAACGATGTAGAGGCTCTGCTACTGTTGCCTTCTGCTTCAAAAAAACGGAATAAAAATTAAGGAGGCCTAAAAATGCCTGCAGTTCATTCTTATCTTGTGGCTCTGGGGCTTCCCTAATGGCCCTCAGTTTCTCTGTTGTGGGGTGGATACCTTCTTTGTCCACTTTATATCCCAGGAATTCTATACTGTTGGTTCCCCAGACACATTTGTCAGGCTTGATCCTTAAGCCTTTATCCTGTAACCTCTTAAGTACTTCCCTTATTCTTTTGTTTACTTGTTCTTGGTTTTCCCCTGCAATTAAGATGTCATCAAAATATGGGATGGCCCCATTTACCCCTGACAATAGGCGTTCCATAATACTCTGGAATATCCCTGGGGCTATGCTTACCCCAAACTGTAACCTTGTGCATTTGAAAACTCCCCTGTGTGTTACAATCGTTTGTGCGTTTGCTGTTTGTTCCTCGACCGGAAGCTGCTGGTAAGCCTGCGCGAGGTCGATTTTTGCAAACCTTTTCCCTTCCCCCAGGGAGTGTAGGAGTTGTTGTACCACCGGGATGGGGTAGGGGTGATGTTGGAGAGCCTTATTAAGGGTGGATTTATAGTCAGCGCAAACCCTTAAAGAACCATCTGGCTTAAGAGGCGTAACTATGGGCGTTTCCCATGGCCCTTGTTCCACAGGGACCAAAATACCTTGGCTTATAAGTTTATCTAGCTGCAGGTCTAGCTTGGGGAGAAGCGGGAGGGGTACCCTGCGAGGTTTGAGCCGGACTGGTGGGACCTTGGGGTCAATAGAAAATGATATAGGGGGCCCCTTATACGATCCCAAGGTGGGGCTGAACACTTCAGGGAACTCTTGCACGAAGTTAGGCATATTATCACAGTTTACAGTACAAACACCAGAAATTTCAATCCCCAAAGGTTCCATCCAAGCCAAACCCAGGAGAGAGTGCTTAGCCCCTGTGACAATGAGCATGGGTAGGGTACATTTGACATTCTTGAATACAATAGGTACATTTGCTGTTCCCAGGACCGAGATTACCCCCCCTTGAAAATCTCTGATTACTAAAGAGGTTTGCCTTAGATCAGATTTAGACAGGTTAGGCATGTACAGTTTAAACTTCTCCCATGGCATAATGGTATACTTAGACCCTGTATCAAGCTCCATCGAGCATGGTTGGTTGTTAAGTAACAGCGAGATAACAATTTTGCCCCCTTTTTTGGTTGCCGTGTTATTCACGGAAAATTGAGTGTTACCTTTTGAGTAGTCGCGGTTAGCGGCTGAGTAGTTCCTTTGACCCGAATAGCGGAACGGTCGGTTTTCTCGCGGCTGGGGTGTTTGGTTTTGTGGCCGTTGGTGGCGCGGTGTGGAGAATGTTTCCTCTGGTGCCGATGCTCTGCATGCGATGGCGATGTGGCCTCGATGGTTGCAGCGGTGGCATGTGGCGTCCCGGAAGGGGCATCGATGGCGCTGGTGGTTCCCTCGGCAGCCGGCGCAGGGGGCTGGGGGGTGAGTAGCTCTGTGGTGTCTTGGCTGGTCTTGTACCAGGAAGCAGTTGTCCACGTTGTGAGCTGGTTGGCTGAGGTCGTCTGATCCCTCGGCGCGGGGAGACGCGGAGTCAATCTTGGCGATGAGTTCTCGCCTTCCGTGTTCTTTTAATTCCTTAGCCGCTGCGTCGGCGGCTTCTGCGGTTTGCGCTAGTTTAATCACGGTTTGTAGAGTCGGTTCGTCTTCGGTGAGGAGTTTGTTTCTCACCGTGGCGCTTCTCATGCCGAAAACCAAGGCATCAGTGAGGCGAGCTTCCGGGTCTTTAAACTTGCATTGTGCAAGTACCGTCCGAAGTCGCGTTGTAAACTGGTTGATTGATTCTGTTTCCTTCTGAGCCATCATGGAGAACTGATGCCGAAAAACCATGGCTGGTTTGGTCGGCTTGAAGTGGCTCGCTAGCTTGGCTTGTAGGACGTCCCAAGCGACGGTTCTTGCTGGCTGCGGGTCGGTGAGAGTCTGGGCAAGGCCACGGATTTCTGGGCCGCAGTAATTTAAGAAAATGGCCCATCTGCGATCGGCGTCGGCGTCCTGTATTCCTGCTGCCTCGAGGAAGATCTCGAAGGTAGCCAGGTATTCGTCCCAGGACGTTTTTTCGGGGTCGAAGAATTCTGGAGCCCGGCCGATCTGGACGTTGCTCATGTTGCACGCGAGGTTTCTTCCGTCCGTCGTCGCCAGTGAAGTAGACCCAGAGACAGGGTTCAAACAAATCGGTACTTTTTATTCAGCTCAGAGAACAAGTGACAGCTCAGCAAGGCAAGTGACAATTCAGCTAGTACCGACTGGCTCTGCTTGGAGAAACCGCTTCTTTTATACATTTGCGGCTCCCGCCAAAGCAAGAGCCAGCCGCGTCTGAGCCAATCAGGAGCGACTTCCTGATTTAGCTCAGACAGCGCTGGAAGACGGAACAAACTATCTACAGGAAATACAAGGTAGCCATTCAAGATACAACACTCTGCACTATCACAGCTCTTCTTCTAGGCTCTCCAGGTTAGGAATTTTTAGCCCTTCTAACAAAGAATTCTCTCTCTGTCTCAGTTCTGGGGGGAAAGTAAAAAAGTATTTTGAATTTCTCATTCTAAGTTCAGATATTATTTTTGTGTCAATCTCAAAATATAAATGATAACTATAAATAAACAATTGCAAATGAGAAAATATTTAATTAAGAATTTTCTTATAAAAATAAATCCATTCAAATGTGTAGATATAAAAATAGGTTACTGAGAAAAAAGTATAGAGAGAATAAAGAAAGGCAGTTTTCATACATTGAAAATTTCAAAGACAAGTCAAATCTAATAAAAACAATGCCATGTTAGGTCTTTGGAAAAGTATACATGTTCTTATTGCTGATTTTTTTAAAGTGAAAGATTAAAATATTCAATTGCAGAAAATCTAGGTTTTATGCCAGCCTTTGGTTCATGGATATTTCCTGCCATCTAAAACTAGTGACATCCTTTCTGGCCCCAAATATGAAAATGGTGATATTGGATTATCTTGAAAATCAGGTGGTACAAAGGTTATTTGGAGGCAGGATAATCTTCTATTGTAATTTACTGGATTCCCTGCATGGATTACTCTTGTGACTATGTAGACAAACAGGGAGGAAACTGACCACAAGAATGTGGAACATGAATGAGAGGTTACACAAGAAGACCCAAATCCATTTGTAATCTCACATTGCAATGAATAATTTTGCAGCTATTAAATTTTTGGCTGAGCAGAGACAAAAATTGCTGGAGAAAGGATTGAACCTGGTTGGAGATATAAGAAAAAAACCCTAACTTAATAGCTGGCCAGCAACACCCTAATTAACAACGAAAAGCCACATACAACTAGGCTTACAGGGGTGGAATTCTAGCAGTTCAGACAGGTTCGGGAGAAGTGGTTGTTATGATTTTCCAGTTTGCAGAACCAGTAAAATTGACTACTGCCTGACCCTGTCTCTTCCTGCCCACACATTTAGGGACTTAAAAGCTCCTAATGCATTTCCTCTCACTAATGTCCACAGGGATTTTAATGTGGAGGCCAATTGATGGGGCTTCTTCTCTTCTTCCCCTCCTTTTCTTTTCTTTTCAAAAAGCAGAGCCGCACCAGTTGGACAGGGCAGGGATGAGGTGGGTAGGATGCTTGGGATGGTGGTGGTGGTGGTGGAGAAGGAGGGAGACTTCTGAAGAAGAAGAAGGAAAAAGGGATTTGACTTTCTCAGCTCTTCTCCCCTCCTCCTTTAACCTCCAAGCTTCTCCACTCAAATAGCTTCCTCCTCTCTTTAAAGACTTGTGGAATTCAACTCCCAGAAAGCTATGACTTCCAGCTATGCTGGCTGGAAAATTCTGGGATTTGACGGTGCCAGAAAAGAGGCAGTGGCCAGCAGTCAATTCTGACTTGAATGTTCAAAAAACCACTTCTCTATACACTTTTTGGTTATACTCTGTAATTACCGTTATTACATTATTGTTATAATTACTAGCTTGTGTGTTAAGATTTATTATTTACTTTTCATTGGCTTTGTTTTATATGTAATTATTATCCTGATATATCACTGTCTTTTCAATAACTGGGGACAAAGCACTGCTCTCTCACTGTCTCAATGTTGATCTCAGAGACAGGCAAATGATGGTGATTCAAATGTTTGACAAACTGAATCCTATGGAGTCCAATAGAATAGGAACAATATAGGTGAAGGGAAGGGACGTGGTTCAACAGGTTCTGAATTCTGCAGTTAATACACTCTAATTATGTCACAACTGCAATGCTTTTCTTTACCACCATAGCAAGGTAGGACCTAAAATGAAAAATGCGATGATAATCTAAGTGCAAGGATCAGTCGTAAGTGTGAGGACCAGTCAGAAATAACTTTTTTATCCCTCTGAGTAGTCCTCATGGACATTGAGGCTATAGGGACTACTCAGAGGGCTGAAAAAAGTGATTTCTGACTGGTCCTCACACTTACGACCACCATAACATTTATGCCCCTTACAGCATTTTTAACAGCCATGTCACTCATTTCACAACTGCAATGCTTCTGTTCACTATGGTGACAAGGTAGGACCTAAACTGAAAAATGTAAACAATGGTCATAAGTGTTAGGATTAGTCATAATTCACATTTTTCAGCCTTCTGAGTAATCCCTATGCATGTAGTCATGTCCACCTGGTCACATGACCAACTAACCATGCCCACCCAATCACATGACCCCCCCACAACACCAAATAAGCCACACCCAAAGAACCTGTTGTTAAAATGTTTGAATTCCACCTTTCACCAGGCACCAAATACAATTCATATAACACTGCATACAAAATGGAGAGAGAGAAGCTCTCTGTATGAGCCCAAAAGCTTTGAAAAACAAACCTTTTGATTCTGGTGATGATTGGATCCTGCAGCATTATCCTGGAATATATCTATTTGTCTTCATTCATAACATACCTTGTCATTAATTTATAAAGAATTTATTTGTTTTAGTCATACATGAGGTGTCAAAAGTATCTCACCTTATAGAACACATGATTCTGCTAACATACTTTTGTTTCTACCATCCACCTGCAGATTTAGAATTCTTGTCTTTTCCAAATTAAGGAGCTCTTCAAAAATCTCCTGCATCCTGAGGTTCATTTAAGATGAAGTCTGCATAGAAGAGCATTTCCACTTAATAGCAAGGACTTCTTCACTGGTGCCCACTTCTCTCTGGTTGTCACAACTTTTCTACTAGTATAATTGGGACTTTTGAATGTCTCATTTGAGCTGACAGATCTGTTCCTAGATTGTTAAGAGCTTTTCTAGTGGCTGTCTGCTGGTAATAGAATATATCAACATAAATGCATGGCATTTAGAAATGGAGAGTCTCTCCATTGTAGGGAACTGGTGCCTTGAGAATACAAAGATTCTTGTCACAACTGATAACCTAGCAAAAAGAATATTCAGAAATGGGAATGTACATCTTCCAGAAAGTCCTCTTTGTGAAATGAAGTAGCAAAGAACTCTTACCAATACCAGCCACTCCAAACACAATCACTCTAGTAATCAGTAATTTACTGTAGTATCCTGCTTCTACATTTGGGATCCAGTGAAGAATCTTGAAATGGTGAACAGGCCTGGGGAGGAAAGAATTCAAAATAAAACATAACCAAGCTTAGAGAGAAAAACCTTTGTGTGGAAGCTTTTCTCAATTCAAATAGTTCACATGCAGGGAAGATTCCATTCCTTATTTAGTTGAATTCCATTTTCACACAAGCAACCCCCGCAAAAGTCATTAAGCAACAGTATAAAGCAATGTTTTTTTACCGACCAGTTGAAATACTCACATCTGGAAATTACTGTCATCCTGGACTAAATCAAAGAGAAAGAAAAATATTTCCTTATACAACAAGAAGCTTAATCTGTTAATATTACCAACATTACTTCTTGGCCACTATAAGAAAGGAGCAGAAACAGAGCATAAATATATTTTAAATAAATTATAAGTTAGATAAAACAGCTTACTAGAGCAGGTACTTAGCTTGGTACATACCAGATGTTTTGTCAGGATACTGTGATAGAGAAAGCTAATTCTGAATACAAAATAGGTGGGAAAGGCAGGCCATATTTCAGATTAAGAATATTTGTTTAGGGAGGACTTCGGGGTGAGGCTCAACTGCGCCGGGTGTGCGAAGACAACGCTCTGTCTTCGTTACACCGTTACCTTGTCGTAGGGAGCGATTTGCGCTCCGTTGGAGCCTGGAGGGCTCGACGTAGAACAGGGGGTCTCCCAGATCCCTGGGGGCAGATCGCCACTGCCCCGGGGGGTAGAGAAAGCCCCGCAGCTGGGACATGGTGAACCGCACTCCAGCGGCTGCTGGGTCCGGCCATAGCGGCCGATTCACGAAGGGAAGTCAAAAAAAAATCTTGAAGAAATCAGCAAAGAGACAGATCAGCAGAGAGCGAGAAGCTAATAAGCACCTACAAGGTAATCCTTTGGCATGCAATAATTACAGTTAAAAGAGAAGATCTTGAACTAAAAAGGCGACTCAAAAAAAAACCAACCAAAGTTTTCAATTTAAAGTGAAATCCATCCACAAAGGAGAAAGATGGCCGGATCTACTTTTCTTTAACTTGTTTTTGAAGAAAAAAAAAAAAGAAGTGACGGTTTTGTATTTTATAAATTGGATATTACATTTTTTTTTCTTTTAATATTTGGACTGATAGACAAATAATTGGTGGTATTTTTTTTACTTGGACTATATTGAAATGAATTGAAATAAACGAACTATATGAACTATATTAGAATGAATTGAAATAAATAATTTACAGTTCTTCTTTGTTTTAAAATGAATATTTTAAATTTTTGAACTATTTTCTCATCATTGTTTGAATTGGAAGACCTTATACTTAAAGAAGAAATTAAGAAGGAGAAGATCTTAGGAGGTATCCATTAGAGCAGAGGTCCCCAACCGCCGGTCCACGGACCGGGACCGGGCCGTTGGGGCTTTTCAGCCGGTCTGCGGCACCAGGGCCCCCTCGGCCTTTCCGCACCACCAGCGGCGCTCCCCCCGCCAGCCAGCCAAGCCCCGCGCCCGCCGGAACTGGCTCCTTGCTCTCCCCCCGCCGCCCGCCGCGTTTGCAGGAGGTGGGGAGGGTTGGGCGGCCCGCCAAGGCCAGGAGGGACGCCGCTGCCCCCCCTTTCCTCTCTCCGCTCGCCGCTGCGCCTCCTTGACGCCGAGAGGAAATGCCGGCAAAGGCTTTCCTCAGCGGAGGCCGGCGAAGGGGATATTGAATGTCGGGGGAGAACGGGCGGTTGCGCGCGCTCCCTATCTCCCTGCTAGCCCACTCGGAATATTCAAAATAAGAAAAACCTTTGCCGGCGAAGGCTTTTCTTATTTTGAATATTCCGAGTGGGCTAGCAGGGGGATAGGGAGCGCGCGCAACCGCCCGTTCTCCCCCGACATTCAATATCACCTTCGCCGGCCCCGCCTCTCCTGCAAACCCCCTTGCTGAGAGCCCGGGGCGAAAGTGCTCTCGCAAAGGTGAGGCGGGCAGGGCGTGCGCGTGTCATCGCTGAGAAGAACGGAGAGAGAACGAGAGTGAGTGAGAGCAACAGACAGCAAGATAGAGAGAAAGTGAGAAAGAGAGAGTGAGAAAGGGGGGGAGAGAAAGAGATAGCAAGAGAGAGAACAAGAGAGAGAAAGAGCGTGAGAAAGAAAACAAGAGTGAGAGAGAGAGAAAGCAAAAGAGACAGAAAGAAAACAAGAGAGAGAAAGTGAGAAGAAGAGAGAGAAAGAGGGGGAGAGAGAGAGAAAGAGAGAGGGGGGAGAGGGAGAAAGAGAGAGGGAGAGGGGGGGAGAGATAGCAAGAGAGGGAGAGAGGGAAAGGGGGAGAGAGGGGGGAGAGAAAGAGAGAGGGAGAGAGAGAGGAGATAAAGGAAGAGGAGAGAGAGAAAGGAAGAGAAAGAAAGAGGGATAGAAAGAGAGAGAGAGTGAGAGATGCTCAGTGAGCCTTTCTTTGAAGTTGCCTTTCTTTCTTTCTCTTTCTTGCTTTCTTTCTTGCTCTTTTTCTTTCTCTCTTTTACCTTCCCTTCCTCTATTTCTTCTTTTCTTTCTCCTTCCTACCTTCTTCCCTTACTCTCCCCTTTCATAAGTTTCCTTGCTTCCTTCCTCTGTTCCTGTCCCTTCCCCCTTTCTTTCTTTCTTTCTTTCCTTCCTTTCCTCCCTCCATTTCTTGCTTTCCTTTTCCTTCCTCCCTTCTTTCCTCCCTCATTCCCTTCTTTCACTCCTTCCTCTCTTACTCTCCCCTTTCACACCTTTCCTTGCTTCCTTTGCACCCTTCTTTTGTTCCTGTCCCTTCCCTCTTTCCTTCCTTCCTTCCCACCCTCCGTCCATTCATTCACCCATTCCTCTCTTGATCGCCCCTTTTACGGCGCCGCTGACAGCTAGCTCCCCCCCCCCACCGGGCCATGGAAAACTGGTCTAGCTTAAAGCCGGTCCCTGGTGCAAAAAAGGTTGGGGACCTCTGCATTAGAGGACTATTTTTTCTCTATGTGTTTTTTTTCTTTCTCTTTTTTGTTATTAGAAGTGTAAGGATTATAGAAAAGAAAAGAAGAAGGATTAGATTTATTTACACCTGAATTACATTTTGGACTGAAATGCATTTTGTATCTTACTTGATTTTTGCCTTAGATTTTCTATTGTTGCATTTTTATATTGCTATATAGTTGTTTTAATTAATTTTTCAGACCTACGTATTTTTTATATATTTTTACATTGTTTAATATTTTTGATATTTTTTCTTTTTTTCTTTTTTGAAATAACTAATTTTTAATTTTTTAAATTTTAAATTCTCTTTTAACTTTTATATTTTATTTTTCTCCTCTTTTCCTTTTAATATATAATAATTTTCCTTAATTTCTTTTCTTCCTCCCCCCCTTTTTTATTAAATTAAATTATATATATAAGATGTGCTAGAAACCTTGTTTTCTCCCCTTCTTTGCCAAGCCCCCCCCCTCACCTCAATAATTCACTCAACATTTAAGTGATTGAATTTTGGTTTTCTCTTCTCTTTCTTTTTCTTTTTTCCTTTTTTTTAATATTATTAAAATCTCCTTTTTAATTAATTTTTATTGCTAGTTAATTCTATTTAACTTTTTAAATATACTTTTTGTATAGGTATTATAACTGTTTATTTTCTTTCAATTGATAAAACAACTAATATAACAGTAATTATAAGAGATTGTTTTAAGAAATTATATAAGGCATAAAGTTTTGAGATACGAAAGGTTCTTACAGGGCACAAAGTGTGACTTCGGTGCCAACAACAACTAGAAAGCAAACATCTACTCCAACTCCAACTCCCACACCTAAAGTATCCCCAACATCATCTCCACTACAACAAAGGACAATAACAACGATGTTAGCCAAGGAAAAAGAAAAAGAGAAAGAAAAACCATCTGCAGAATTAAATCTTCAGTCTATTCAAGACACATTAGCAGGTATCCAAGATTTCATGCAGAAGACACAAACCCAGAACAAAACTCAACTGGAAACTAATAAAGAGGAAGTGAAAAAATATTTGGAAGAAATGAAGCAAGGGATGAAAGAGATGAAAAATGAGATGGGCACGCTGAAAACAGAGATTAAAAAAGAGATTGGTGAACTTAAAACTGAAATTGCCGAAGTCAAAGGGAGCATGAGTGAAATGGACGGAAATATGAAAGCAATAAAACAAAACCTACAAGAGAATGAAAAAAAAAATAAAGGCATCAGAAGAAAAAATCCAAGATATGGGACAGAAGGTAGAAGAATATGAAGAACACAACTACGCAGCCTTTGACGAAGCAATAACCAACCTAGAACTTCAATCCGCATCACATGGTTTGAGATTTCAAAATATTGAAGAAGAAAGAGATGAAGATTTATCAGCAAAAATGGCAGAAGTAATAGGAGAAATCTTACAAGCTGATCCAGGAGAATTGATAAGAGAAATAAGAGAAAAATATAGAACAATCTTTAATGGAAATAGCTACATACGAGTATTAAGTATGTAATTGGGGCTCTAATGTTATTATGATAATTTATTGAAATAAAAAGAGTTGGAAGTCAATGCTTTTCTCCCCTCCCTGCCTTTACATTACCCTTTTTATTTCCCCCTTTCCTATTACTTCTATTTTCATTTGTATTTTCCACTTTGATAATTTTAATGAAATTATAACAAAAAATAGAGCAAAAAGGCGTGTCCATCAAGAGGCCAACTTATGAGACGTGTCCATCAAGAGGCCAACTTATGAGGATTGCTTTACCTTCAAAGACTGAAGTGGCAAGTGACCAAACAGATCATATGGTGGCTCTGATCCAGAGTGAGCACTAACTTCACTCTGTGCCAACCCAGTGTAATCCTGCCTGGAATTTTTAAAGTTGGCTTTAGGAACAGCCTGAGGACCACAGCAAAGAAGCAGTTTGAATTGCCATCTGGAATTGTACAAGTTCTGATGTACAGTATTTCTGGGAGAAAATACTGTAACATAGAACATCCATGAAATTGGAACGTGCTTCACGCATCATAAAAACCATATTTTTAAATGAGCCACAGCTGTTGCTTCTGCTGATATTACATAGCTATATAGAACCGAACAATATAGCAAGGATTTTTAGATCTTCTGTAAAATTTCAATCAAGTATTTAGCATGCAAAATAAGAATCAAAATTTCTAGCCCGTTTCTCTCATCTTTGCGATCAATACAACACATAAATGTCAAATAGTGTACATTTCTGTGGGGTCTACAATAAAACAATCAAATTGTGGCATTCTAAATGACCTAATCATTAAAAAGGTTAAATAATGGAAACTTCTGAAGAATACTTTTGAGATTACTTTTTCCTTACTTTTGTTCTGTCTGTAAATCAACATCCTCCTAATTTTTTTTTGACAAGACACTGTTCCATTTAGAACTGATCACTTTTTTTCTGAATAAAGTCTATAAGCTGATCAGTTTTAAGCAGGTTTCATATAATGCTAGCAACTATTAACCATAAGGCAAGATTTTTTTGCAAAGCTTTGGGGGGGGAGGTAAATAAATTTGCCCCTAATAAGGCAAACTTCATTGAGTCTGTCCTATGTTTTTATACTAGCATACTAAATTATTTTCTACTAGCAGTTACCACAATCTGTGCTTTGATTAACATTTTGCACATTCCTAAAGCTCACGGAAATTTATTGGCCTATTTGGTGCCCTTTTAGTTCGTCTACTATATACATTCACCAAAAGATTCCTCTGTTTTCTTTCTAAACAACTACATGACTGTATAGACACTATAGTTGTTGTATATACAAGAAGAAAGAATATAATATAAATTAAATGTACAAGAAAAATAATGCAATGCAATGCAATAATAAATGATTGTGTTATGGTTAAAATGTTGAAAGCTGGTGATCACAGAGAAGAAAAAATACCTGTTGCATTGAAAAATACTGAAGTGATTCTTATATAGAAGAAATGCTAAAATGTTTAAAATGCTAACACGTAGGCAGATTGGGTGTTGCTTTTTTTTGTCTTACAACTACACAGGGCCGCCGATAGACGGGTATTACTGGGAGCGGCGTACCAGGCCCGGGGAAATTGAATAATGGGGGGGGGCCCAGTGCTTCTCCTGCTGAGCCCAGTCCTCTCCCGGTGGCTTTCGGCTCCTCCCGCCGAGGAGCTGCAAGGCTGGGCTCGGAGCCCCGTGCGGCCAGCGTTCCCTCGTACCCGGCGGGCTCCCCTTTCCTAAATCCCCACCAGCCCCCTCCTTCCCTTCCCGCCCTGCCCTCCTTCCCCGAGGCGTCCCTTGCCCATCATCCCCTGCCGGGCAATGGGGCAGCGGGACTGCTAGATGGGCAGCTCTTCCGGCGAGGGTGGGCAAGGCGCGCCCTTCTCAGCTCTCGGCCTCCGCCCGCGCAGAAAGCATTCTTTATCGCACCCAGCGCCGGCCATGGGGGCTTCCGCCGCCGCCTTCCGCAAGGCCCGCTGAGGAGCTGCGTGGATCTCCAGCCTTCTGGTGAGTCACCGCGGTAAGGATGCGGGCGAGGGAGAAAGGGGAACCCGGCGCCTCGGGCGCTTCCCTCTTGCAGTAGAGGGGTAGTAGTAGTAGTAGTTGTTGTTGTTTTGCAATTGGGCCGTTTTTAATGGGGATTGCTTTACTTTAAATAACCTCCCCTAGCATCCGAGACTCGGCAACTTCTCTGTAAATAATTCAATGTCGCAGAGGTCCTCAAACATGGCCACTTGAAGACTTGTGGACTTCAACTCCCAGAATTCTCCAGCCGGCTATGCCGGCTGGAGAATTCTGGGAGTTGGAGTCCACAAGTCTTCAAGTGGCCAAGCTTGGGGACCCTGGACTCTATAGAGTTACATTTATTGTAGGCTTGAACATAATAAGGCAGAGAGAATGGTTGGAGGCTTTTAAATAATAACAGTGATATAATTGCTTCCCACATTTCCGACTGGGCCACCTCCTCGTGGTTTTGCGGGGAAAGAGGAACCCTCCCGTTCTGAGGGCTCTCTTTTGGGTGCTTTTCCCGCCTTCGCCCTCCGTCTCCAGGCAGCGCTGGTGCTGCAAATTACCCAGAGATTTCCAAGCGTCCCTTCGGCCACGCCGTCTTTCCTTTCCTCCTCCAATGAGGCCGCCGCGAAGCATCTCTTGCCCTGCCCCCTTGGAATGCAAGTGGAGCCGCCCTTTCGGTCCTGGCGCTCGGGAGATTCCGATTGTATCCGGATGCCGTGGCCCCGCCCCCTCCGACAGTGTGAAGCGGAGGGCGGCCGCCAAAGGAGGAAGACTCACTTGAAGGAGCGGAGTTCCCCCGCTTGGCCAAACTTATTTTCTTCGAAGGTTCGGTTTCAGCTTTTCTTCCCAAAAGTCAAGGAGATCTCCGAGACCCTTTTCTTTTTCTCTTTGGGTTGATCAAAGCCTTCCTTCCTTCCTTCCTTCCCCCCTTCCTTCCTCCCTCCCTCTTCCTTCCTTCCCCCTTTTCTTCCTCTTCCTTCCTTCCTTCTCCCCCTTCCTTCCTTCTCCCCTTCCTTCCTTCCTTCCTTCTCCCCTTCCTTCCTCCCTCTTCCTCCCTTTTCCTCCCTCCCCTTCTTTCCTCCCTCCCTCTTCCTTCCTTCCTCTTCCTCCCTCCCCTTCTTTCCTCCCTTCCTTCTCCCCTTCCTTCCTCCCTCTTCCTCCCTCCCCTTCTTTCCTCCCTCCCTCTTCCTCCCTCCCCTTCTTTCCTCCCTCCCTCCCTCTTCCTTCCTTCCTCCCTCTTCCTCCCTCTCCTTCTTTCCTCCCTTCCTTCTCCCCCTTCCTTCCTTCTCCCCTTCCTTCCTCCCTCTTCCTCCCTCCCCTTCTTTCCTCCCTCCCTCTTCCTTCCTTCCTTCCTCCCTCTCCTTCTTTCCTCCCTTCCTTCTCCCCCTTCCTTCCTTCCTTCTCCCCTTCCTTCCTTCCTTTTTTCCTTCCTTCTCCCCTTCCTTCCTCCCTCTTCTTCCCTCCCCTTCTTTCCTCCCTCCCTCCCTCTTCCTTCCTTCCTTCCTCCCTCTTCCTCCCTCCCCTTCTTTCCTCCCTCCCCCTTCCTTCCTTCTCCCCTTCCTTCCTCCCTCTTCCTCCCTCCCCTTCTTTCCTCCCTCCCTCCCTCTTCCTTCCTTCCTTCCTCCCTCTTCCTCCCTCCCCTTCTTTCCTCCCTCCCCCTTCCTTCTCCCCTTCCTTCCTCCCTCTTCCTCCCTCCCCTTCTTTCCTCCCTCCCTCTTCATTCCTTCATTCCTCCCTCCCTCTTCCTTCCTCCCCTTCTTTCCTCCCTCCCTTCCTTCCTTTCTTCTCCCCCTTCCTTTCTTCTCCCCTTCCTTTCTTCCTTCCTTCCCCCCTTCCTTCCCCCCTCTTCCTCCCTCCCTCTTCCTTCCTTCCTCCCTCCCTCTTCCTCCCTCCCCTTCTTTCCTCCCTCCCTCCCCCTCCCTCCCTTCCTTCCTTCTCTCCCTTCCTTCCTTCTCCCCTTCCTTTCTTCCATCCTTCCTCCCTCTTCCTCCCTCCCCCTTCCTTCCTTCTTTCTCCCCCTTCCTTCCTTCTCCCCCTCCTTCCTTCTCCCCCTCCTTCCTTCCCCCCTCTTCCTCCCTCCCCTTCTTTCCTCCCTCTTCCTTCCTTCCTTCTTCCCTTCCTTCCTTCCTTCCTCCCTCTTCCTCCCTCCCCTTCTTTCCTCCCTCCCTCCCACTTCCTTCCTTCCTTCCTTCCTTCCTTCATAGCTCGCCCTCGCCTTTCTTCCCTTCCTTCCAGATGGGAGTGCCCCCTCAAGACACCCGCCTGACTGCTGATGCCCTGCTTTTTCTCTCCCCTCTTCCTTTCCAGCTCCTCACTGGTGGCTGCCGGGTGTGGGATCCCCCTCCCCTCTCCCCTCGCTAGAAAGCACATGGTTTTGTCAACAAGAAGGGAGAAGTGCCAAGGAGCCGTAAATAAGCCTCGCTCCGCCTGACCAATGCCAGGAGGATCTTTCTTTCCCTTGTCACTCCCGCTTCTTTCTTTCTCCTGGATGAGTCCACACAATCGGCTTAACCCAGTTCCTGAAATAGCCTATGGCAGTGCTTCCTAACCTTGACAACTTGAAGATATCTGGACTTCAACTCGAATGCTGGCTGGGGAATTCTGGGAGTTAAAGTCTAGATATTTTCAAGTTGCCAAGGTTGGGAAACACTGGCCTATGGGACCGCCTCGCTTGGCGTGAAGCGGGAAATGATCCCCGGGGGATGGAGTGGCTTGGCGACTTAAAAGTTTTTAAATGGTGGGGGGGGGGCGACACTTAGGCTGTATGGGGCCCCAAAATTCCTGATGGCGGCCCTGCAACTACAACAATAAGATATTCTTCTTCCAATCAGTATTTGAATGTATCAAGGTCCCTTTTTTTGATCAAAAACAATTAAGGAAGAAAGGAAAAGCGCTTCTCTTTCCCCCTTTTTGGGTGCTCAATTTCTCTGGAGTGTGGTGGCTTCAGTCTTCTTATCACATATGCTCCTAGAATTTGGCCAGTCAAATTCCATTTCAGATGGAAATCTTAGAGGGGCTGTTGAACTCCTCAGGATAAATAGGTGTACTACACCTCCTTATTCCCCCTCCTCCTTGAGCCTTTCTCAAATGTGGGTCATCAACAGGCAATAAGGCCATTCTCTTAGTCAGCTGGCCAATCTCTGGAATTCTTGGACATATTCCACCAGCAGCCAATTCCCCTCTTTAATGGCTTGGATGTGGGTCTCCTCTTGTCAGTTAGCAAGGGGATCCTCAAATCACTTGGCTTGCATTAATGCATAACAATGATACAGTTTGATGGCACTGTCGTCATGGAGAAGCTACTAGCACCTCTGCTGTATAATCCCAGTCCAAAGTTACATCACAAAGTTGCATCATCTGGATACATTGCTCCATATTGCTCCATGTAATGTCAGGTCTGGCCCAAGAGGTACACTAGTCCCTTTGGATTCCCATCAAATATGATCCTCAGGGGAAGTGGTTGATGGTTTGCCCAGACCAATAGCAGAACCAGTGCTGGTGTGAAGTAAAGTGTGAAGTGGAGCAGTGAGCACTGGAGCAACTGCGAGGCCTGGCTGAGTTGCTGGCAAAGGACTAGGTGCTGCAGTGGGTTCAGTGGCAAGGCTCAGTGCCAGGGATGTGCATTTCCAGCCCTTGGAATGTCTCCTTCAGTTGGTCCATGGGGGGGAGAGAAGGTTGTCTGAGAATGATGGAGGGGAATCTCAAATCTGAGGGACATCCATTCTGTGACTTGCTGGACTTTCCAGTGGCCTCTTCATGTGATATTTACCTCTGAAGGGGCTTCTTCAGGTTTTCCTGTTCTCTGGACTCCTCCAGGACCATCAGGTTATCAAGCCTTGGAGGGGAGATTCCTCAGGTTGGTCCTCTTATGCAGCAGTTAGGCCCACAGGTTTTCCCCAGGAGCCTTTGGGTGGCAGCCTGAGCAGCTTGGGGTACCTGTGGCAATCCCAGGATTTCAGATTCTTTTTTCTCTGTTTTCTCCCTGTCCTTTTCCTCTGTTCTGGTTCCTTCCCTGGAGAAGACATAAATGCGCAACCTCCTTGGCAAGTGATTTTCTAATTTCTGAAGATTCAGTTTAATGTAAACCATCCCACTCAGTCATCTAACAAAAAAAAGATTTCTGGTTAGTTGTTACAGAAGAACCATAAGCTGAATATGAAGTTTTCCTGTGCTTGTGTATTGTTTAGGAAACAAGTTCTTGGTTCCCAGCTCGGCATACCAATGGTTGACTTTGGCTGGCAGAAGTTTTGGCCAGCAGAAGCTTCTCACAAAGCTCTGCTGGGCTTCCATCCTTCCCTTCTTCCTCTTTATATTTTTACATTTCCCCTCATACCCTATAGATAATGTCATGCTGTCAACTCATGAAGCTTAGATAGGAGAGATGCAGCTTCCCTTTTTTCATTGAGATAGTCCTGCTGATGGGATCACGATCAAATGTATTGGACATTCATTTTTTTTAACCTTGATAATGTTAAATGTTGAAATAATTGAGATATTAATGTGGCACGTTATCATTTTTCAATGATTCAAAAATAATTAAGCAAGAAATATACTCCAAGGAGCTAACTTTAAATCAATATATTAGTTCTTTTTTTGAAAAAAAAATGGAAAATTGTACAAAGGCTGGATAGCAAAATTTTCCTCATACAGTTTTTCATCACAGAAGTGACTGAGGTAGATATTAGCTTAGGAACATATACTAAGAAGAGATTTCTTTCCAATAACAAGAAGTACACATTTTATTATTTTTTTCTGTTCTTTTTTTCTTGTAAGAAATGTCTTTATTATTCTTATGTTCTCTTAAATGGCTATTTAACAAGTCCACTGGATATCAGCTGCTAATTCATTTTAACATACTATTGAACAGATAGTATTAATGAAATGGAATAATGCTTTTTAATTCATTTTTCAGGTTAAAGTTATATGGATTAATAGACCTGGCATGTTCTCATAGTCTATATCTGTGGTTCTGATATTCTGTCTGTTATTTTGATTAGTTGAACAAATAGAAATTCCACAAAATAAATTAAACCCTTTTGTAGGTCCACTACTATACCTCCTTATAGAGGAAGCATTTGAAAGCAAGTTTTATGCTACAGGCTAGTGCTTTGTTCATAGCATTTCAGCTTTCCATTTGATCGAATATTGAATGAAGTAGTTGTGTGATCTTGGAGCTCGATGGCACTAAAGCAGAGGTCCCCAACCGCCGGTCCGCAGACCGGGACCGGGCCGTTGGGGCTTTTCAGCCGGTCCGCGGCGCCAGGGCCCCCTCGGCCTTTCCGCACCACCAGCGGCGCTCCCCCCGCCAGCCAGCCAAGCCCCGCGCCCGCCGGAACCGGCTCCTCGCTCTTCCCCCGCCGCCCGCCGCGTTTGCAGGAGGTGGGGAGGGTTGGGCGGCCCGCCAAGGCCAGGAGGGACGCCGCTGCCCCCCCTTCCCTCTCTCCGCCCGCCGCTGCGCCTCCTTGACGCCAAGAGGAAATGCCGGCAAAGGCTTTCCTCAGCGGAGGCCGGCGAAGGTGATATTGAATGTCGGGGGAGAACGGGCGGTTGCACGCGCTCCCTATCTCCCTGCTAGCCCACTCGGAATATTCAAAATAAGAAAAACCTTTGCCGGCGAAGGCTTTTCTTATTTTGAATATTCCGAGTGGGCTAGCAGGGGGATAGGGAGCGCGCGCAACCGCCCGTTCTCCCCCGACATTCAATATCACCTTCGCCGGCCCCGCCTCTCCTGCAAACCCCCTTGCTGAGAGCCCGGGGCGAAAGTGCTCTCGCAAAGGTGAGGCGGGCAGGGCGTGCGCGCGTCATCGCTGAGAAGAACGGAGAGAGAACGAGAGTGAGTGAGAGCAACAGACAGCAAGATAGAGAGAAAGTGAGAAAGAGAGAGTGAGAAAGGGGGGGAGAGAAAGAGATAGCAAGAGAGAGAACAAGAGAGAGAAAGAGCGTGAGAAAGAAAACAAGAAAGAGTGAGAGAGAGAGAAAGCAAAAGAGACAGAAAGAAAACAAGAGAGAGAAAGTGAGAAGAGAGAGAAAGAGGGGGAGAGAGAGAGAAAGAGAGAGGGGGGAGAGAGAGAAAGAGAGGGAGAGGGAGAAAGAGAGAGGGAGAGAGAGGGGGAGAGATAGCAAGAGAGGGAGAGAGGGAAAGGGGGAGAGAGGGGGGAGAGAAAGAGAGAGGGAGAGAGAGAGGAGATAAAGGAAGAGGAGAGAGAGAAAGGAAGAGAAAGAAAGAAAGAGGGATAGAAAGAGAGAGAGAGTGAGAGATGCTCAGTGAGCCTTTCTTTGAAGTTGCCTTTCTTTCTTTCTCTTTCTTGCTTTCTTTCTTGCTCTTTTTCTTTCTCTTTTACCTTCCCTTCCTCTATTTCTTCTTTTCTTTCTCCTTCCTACCTTCTTCCCTTACTCTCCCCTTTCATAAGTTTCCTTGCTTCCTTCCTCTGTTCCTGTCCCTTCCCCCTTTCTTTCTTTCTTTCTTTCTTTCCTTCCTTTCCTCCCTCCATTTCTTGCTTTCCTTTTCCTTCCTCCCTTCTTTCCTCCCTCATTCCCTTCTTTCACTCCTTCCTCTCTTACTCTCCCCTTTCACACCTTTCCTTGCTTCCTTTGCACCCTTCTTTTGTTCCTGTCCCTTCCCTCTTTCCTTCCTTCCTTCCCACCCTCCGTCCATTCATTCACCCATTCCTCTCTTGATCGCCCCTTTTACGGCGCCGCTGACAGCTAGCTCCCCCCCCCACCGGGCCATGGAAAACTGGTCTAGCTTAAAGCCGGTCCCTGGTGCAAAAAAGGTTGGGGACCTCTGCACTAAAGCTCTGTCTAGAGACATTTTATTCATGGAGTATACAAACATAATGTAAACCGTTCCAAACTTGATTGCAAAAAAATTGACTTCAGTGACAGAATGGTCAATGCCTAGAATACATTATCTGACTCTGTAGTTTCTTCCCCAAACCCCCAAAACATTAACCTTAGACTGTCTACTGTTGACCTCACCCCATTCCCAAGAGATCTATAAGGGGCATGTATAAGCGCACCATCATGCCTACCATCTCTATCCTAATGTATCCATGTATTAATAAAAGTTCTTGTACTCATAACCATGCTTGTACTTCTTATATATTCACAATCATGTTTATACTTTGTTTAAACTTGTCTGTAATGATATATACGCTTGACAAAATAAATAGATAGATAGATAGATAGATAGATAGATAGATAGATAGATAGATAGATAGATAGATAGATAGATAGATAGGTCAGTAAACTCACCTGACCTGAACCCCATAGAGAATCTGTGGGGCATTGCCAAGGAAAAGATGAGAGACATGACATGGAACAATGCAGAAGAGCTGAAGGCCGCTATTGAAGAATCCTGGTCTTCCATAACACCTCAGTAGTACTACAGGCTGATAGCTTCCATGCCATGCTGCACTGAGGCAGTAATTGCTGCAAAAGGGGCCCAAACCAAGTACTGAATACATATGAATACTTATACTTTCAGAGGTCCGATATTGTTCTATGTACGATCCTTTTTTTATTGATCACATGTAATATTCTAATTTTCTGAGATGGTGGATTTGGGGTTTTCATGAGCTGTACCCCATAATCATCATAATTATGACAAATCATGGCTTGAACTATCTTGCCTTGCATGTAATGAGTCTCTCTCATATATTACATTTCACCTTTTAAGTTGCATTACTGAAATAAATGAATTTCTGCATAGTACTCTACTTTTTTGAGTTTTACCTGTATTCCATCTAGTTAAATCATTTTATGATATACAAGGTCTTAACAGAGAAGGAAAAAGAATCTTTATGGACCAGATTTTTTTCTGAGATGCAAAGAGTTCTATAGTTCCTTTTGGTTCATTAAAATATTACCAGGTGAACATTGAAAGAATTTCTTTTGTATATGAAATGATATATTCTTCCAAGTAGGTAAGTTAGTACAGAAAACAACCATATTACAGTTCTTAGCTATATTATATTTTAGCTATATTATAGTTCTTTAAATCTCATTTTCTTGTTGTTTATGTAATCTAATGGTTGTCAAGATGCATAGTGTGTTCTACAAATTAGTCATCATGACTCTTAAAGCATTGCCTATGGCTTAATGTATTGTGGAGACCTAACAAATGCCAATTTATTTCATGAACTATAATCCAACAAATAATGCTTAACACAAAGTGTAAAGCAGCTTTTTACTGTAGAATATGTGTTCTTAATTATGAAATGTTTATTTTCTCTGAAAAAGCTATGCTTGCCTAAGGTTTTAAAGGTGTGCTCAAGAAAATGAATAGAGACATTGGGACTTGCCTACAATTAGATCAATCTATTTAGAGAATGTGTAATCTATTGGCAAGTCTCATGATTTTTATTTATTAATAGAATTGAAAGGGACCGTTAGGTCATCGAGTCCAACCCCCTGCCTGAGCAGGAAACCCTACAGCACCCCAGCCAAATGGAAGTCCAATCTCCTCTTGAAGGTGTCCAGAGTTGGGGAGTTCACCACCTCCCCTGGCAGGCAGTTCCATTGGTTGATCGCTCTGACCGTCAGGAAGTTCTTCCTTATTTCCAGGTTGAATCTCTCCTTGGTCAGCTTCCAACCATTGTTCCTCGTCCGGCCCTCTGGTGCCCTGTGGAATAAAGAGACCCCCTCCTCACCATGGCAACCCCTCAAGTATCTGTAAACTGCTATCATGTCCCCTATAGACCTTCTTTTTACTAGGCTGTCCATGCCCAGTTCTCTCAATCTCTCTTCGTAAGTCTTGGTTTCGAGCCCCCTAATCATTTTGGTTGCTCTTTTTTGCACCTTCTCCAGAGTTTCGATGTCTTTTTTGTAGTGAGGTGACCAAAATTGGATGCAGTACTCCAGGTGGGGTCTGACCAGGGCATAGTAGAGTGGTATTAGTACTTCCCTGGTCTTGGAGCGTATTCCTCTGTTGATGCAGCTTAGGATTGAGTTGGCTTTTTTGGCTGCTGCTGCACATTGCTGACTCATGTTTAGTTGATTGTCCACCAAGACTCCAAGATCTCTTTCGCAGTCACTACTGCTGAGTGGGATATCTCCCAGGCTGTATGTATGTCTAGGGTTCTTTTTGCCGAGGTGGAGGACTCTGCATTTGTCGGTGTTGAACCTCATTTTGTTGGTATGGGCCCACTGTGATAGTCTGTCTAGGTCTTCTTGTACTCTGAGCCTGTCCTCAAAGGTGTTGGCTACCCCCGCCAGCTTGGTGTCATCTGCAAATTTTATTAGTTCCCCTTTTATTCCCTCGTCCAGGTCGTTGATGAAGATGTTAAAGAGTACAGGACCCAGGACAGAGCCCTGTGGTACTCCACTGTCTACTTTTTTCCATGTGGATTTGGTGCCGTTGAGGACAACTCGTTGGGTGTGGTTGGTCAGCCAACTGTTTATCCATCTACATGTGTAGTAATCTACTCCATTTTTTTCTAGTTTGTGGATTAGGAGATTGTGGTCGACTTTATCGAAAGCCTTACTGAAGTCCAAGTATATGAGGTCCACTGAGTTGCGTTGGTGAACTGACTTGGTTATGGTGTTGAAAAATGATATGAGATTGGTTTGGCATGATTTGTTTCTGATGAATCCGTGCTGGCTATTGGATATGATCTTGTTTGTTTCTAGGAAGTGGGTAAGTTGTTTTTTTTATTATTTTCTCCAGTATTTTTCCAGGTATAGAGGTCAGACTGATTGGTCTGTAGTTACCTGGGTCGGTCTTTTTGCCTTTTCTGTGGATGGGGACTACGTCAGCTCACTTCCAGTCTTCCGGTAGGTCTCCAGTGATCCAGGATATTTGGTAGATGAGGAGGAGTGGTTCCGCTATGGTGTCTGCCAATTCTTTTAGGACTTTGGGGTGAAGTCCGTCTGGCCCTGGTGATTTGTATTCGTTGAGTTCCCTCAGGTAGTCCCTCACTGTGCTTTTGTCTATGTTGAGTTCGGTTCTGGGGCAGTTTGTTGCAGTTAAATTGCAGATTGGTTGGAGGGAGGTTCCCTTTTGTGTGAAGACTGATGCAAAGTAGGCGTTGAGTAGCTGTGCTTGGTCATTGCTGTCTGTGATTTCTCTACCCTCTTTGTTTTTTAGTGTGACAATTGTTTCTTTGATTTTCTTCTTATTGTTGATGTGTTGGAAGAATCTTTTTTTGTTGTCTTTGACTTCCGTTGCAAGGTGTTGTTCATATTGTGCCTTTGCACATTACAAATGTGATTTCTATGTCTTTCCCTTCTATTATTTTTGCAAACAGAGAATCAGGATCTTTTTCCTTTGAATTGTGATATTTTGTATTCTGCCAAGAACCTCATCTTGTATTTCTGAATGGAGATGGTACAAATTAAGGAAATTCTTTTCAATTACTTGGGCTCACTCACTTATTACCTCATAATTACAAAAAATTGAACCTTTGAGATAGATACTTTGATATTCTTTGTATTTGCATTGTTTAGAATGTATTTTCTTCACTGTCATGCTCCATAGTTTGTCACAAACTATGCTAACATTCTACCTTAATGAATTCCATGGGTTTGGAATGCCACAGAGGTCTGGTGTTATGACTACTCAGAAGCTTTGAAGCTATTCAAAGCATTTGTTTACACTTATATAATCAGGGTATATATTGCAAGCCATCATACTATATACAAATATGAATACATAAATCCATAAAAGTCTTTCTAATCACTTGGAAATTTCCAGCCTATATAAAATAGTTATCAACTGAATGATAAAATAAAAATGAAATTAACCCAATTAGCTCAATGATATACTTAGTAAAAGAATTAGAGAACTATGGGAAAGTGGCCGGCTTAAAAATAAATAGGAATAAAACTAAAATATTAACCAAGAATTGTAATCAAGATTTACACAAATTATTAATAAAAGAAACAGGTTTTCAAATAGAAAAAAAAATTAAATATCTAGGGATTTGGTTTACGACAAGGTATTTTTCATTGAAAGAACTAAATTATATGAAATTATTAACAAAAACAAAAGAAGATTTAGAAAAATGGTCAAAGTTAAATTTATCCTTAATGGGAAGGATCAATACAATAAAGTCTAATATACTTCCAAGGTGGCTCTATCTCTTCCAAACAGCACCAATACAATTAAACAAATCGTTCTTTGCTAAAATAAATAAAATAATTTCTAAATTTATCTGGTGCAACAAAAAACCAAGAATAAACATGAAAGCCCTACAAGATTTAAGAACAAGAGGAGGATTCGGTTTACCCAACTTAGAAATATACCACCAAGCCACTAAATTACTATGGATTAAAGAATGGGTCAACCTTGAAAATCCTAGAATTCTAACAATAGAAGGCCATGATATAAATGAAGGATGGCACGCACATTTATGGGAAAAAGAACATTCAAAACATTCTCAGTTTAAACAACACCAAATTCGGAATACACTATTGACACACTGGCGGAAAGTCAGGAAAAAACACTATAATGAAATACCCAGATGGCTATCCACTCTAGAAGCTCAAATTCATCCAAATATAATTAGCCAAGAACAAAAAATAATCTACGAAGTCCTATTAAATACTAAGGAAGTCTTAAAACTAGAGAAAGACTTAAAGAGGAAGGCATAGTAATAGATTGGCTTCCATATTACCAAATTCAAAGTAGATATAAAAGGGACTTGGTAAAATTCAGAATATGTAATAAACAAAAGGAAATAGACAAAATATTGACAGGATCTGACAAAAAATTTATAACCAAAATGTATATTTATCTATTAAACTATGAAAACATTGAAGAAATTGTTAAACCTAATATGATATCTTGGATGACTAACTTTGGATATGCAATTCAGCTAGAAGACTGGGAAAAATTATGGTCAGTTAACTATAAGATGACTTTGTCAACACTATATAAAGAAAATCTTTATAAAATGTTCTTCCGATGGCATTATGCACCAGCGCGCCTACCCAAAATGAATGTAAACAATTGGATTCAAATTAGGGCATGGATGGAAGAAATATTGGGCTATAAAATTGAAATAAAACCGGAAATGTACTTATTAGGCATAATTAGAGGCAAACATAGCAAAGAAAATTACTACTTAATAAATCACTTACTTACTGCTGCAAGATTAGCATATGCACAAATCTGGAAACAAGATAAGATTCCAAACAAAAAAACGGTAATTAAAAAAATATTAGACTGCGCCAAATTTAGCAAATTAACATACGAAATTCAAAACCAACAAAATAAGGACTATTACAAAGTGTGGGAAAAAATTTACAACTGGGTGGAAATTAAGAAAAAGGTATAGTAAATAGAATTGTTAAAAACTAAATTTTGTAAATATATCAAGTGTAAATGTTTAATGTTGTATTGTTTGATGTCTAAATGTAAGTCATATAAAATAAATAAAAATATATTTAAAAAAATGAAATTAATCAAATTTTATTTGTAATCAAATAGCGCTGGCGGACTTACCCGCCAGCGCCTTTTGCAGGAGGGCCGGGAAGACAGCTGGACACATGGCGTAGCCACCATGTTTGTTCGGCCGAAGTCTCGCAAGATTCGCGAGACTTCGGCCAAGGATCGGGCCAGAATGGCCCGATCGTGATGTTGTCCGGGCGGGGCCTGCCAGCCCTATAAAAGGGCGTGCAGGCCCGGGCTTAGCCTTTTCGCCTGGACATTCGTCAAGAGCAGACACTCGGCTGGGTGTCTGCTCTGTATCGCCATTTTGGAGGCAGCCGAAGAGCCGATCCGGCGAAAAGAAGCGTTTGCGGCTTGGGGCTCGGAGGAGCCTCGCCGCTTTTGGGTTTGAGGGTCCCCCTCGGGAGCGGGGAGGGATCGTGCCTGTCCCCCTCGGGAGCGGGGGAGATCGTTTTCGTCGTTCCCCTCGGGAGTTGTGGGGATCGATCGGCGGCCAGAGGCCTCTGGTGGCGGGGTGTGTGCGGCCTGCCCCCCGGGATCGGGGCTGCGCTCCGGGTCTGGGGGCTCACCATCTAAGGGGCAGTGAGGCCCTTGGGGGGCGGCTTACTGTTGCCTCTGCCCGGTCGGGTCTGAGGCCGATCGCTGCCCTCTTTTTTGGGCTCGGTGCCTTTCTGACCCCGGCTCAATTGGTTTAAGCAAGAACACTTCCCAAATTAGTATAAATAACACTATTATAATTAATAATATTAATAAATACATAATTAATAAGGAATACATTGTTTATATTTAGCATAAGTTTCCTTGTTTTAATTGTATATCCTATACTTGGGGCATGGCCCCGAAGAAGAAGCAGGCTCGGGCCCCCCCGGCCCAACCAGTAGTGCGGCCTAGGCGGGCTCTGAGGCCTTCAGCCCGGGTTCGGGCTAACCAGGAGGGGGCCCTGGTGGGGGGGTCCGGTGGAGGGGGTAAGTTTTATGCCTCCTGTTGCTCAACAGGACTTGTCTCCCTCTCTTTCCTGGGCCAGGGTCCTCGAGCGCCTAGACGAGCTGGAACGATGGAGGTCCGGTGCCGGCACGGGAGGAGTCCCCATGTCTGCTCAGGCTGCCCTGGGAAGGGACCCCGAGGAAGCTGCGGCCCAGTCCGGGCAGAGGGCCCAGCCAGGGCTGATGGCGGCGTTGCTGGGCCCCGGGAGGCCGGGGCCACCCTGGATGTCTTCAACCCCCTTCGGGGCAGGTGAGGTTGCACCACACACGCCATCCACTTCACTCCTCCCTTTGCCCGGTCAGGCCTTTGTCCCGCCGGGCTTTGGAAGTGGGGCTGGTTTCCTGGGGTCACCGGTAGGTACCTGTAGCCAGGTTTGGTCCCCACCGGGTAATGCTGCGGTGACACAGGCCCCTGGGGCGGCTTATCCGCTGGGGCCTGGGGTGTCGGGAACAGGGGGGTGGACCCCACCGGCACCGGCGGTCATGCCTCCGCCACCTTTGGTTCCTTAACCGTCAGGGATGGGGGTGCTAGGGATGGGGGCCACCACAGTGTGGGACCCGTTCGCTAGTTTGAAGGCAGGGTCTATTCCAGGCGGGCTGCCGGCTACTCCCCTAGGGTTCCACCTTCACCCATCGGTGAAGGAAACTATATGGCGTGGGGAGTATGTGGACCTTTTTTCCCTTTTAAATCGGGAAGTCCCTAAGCAGGATAAAGAGGTAGTCCCGGGGGAAAAACCCAAGAAACCCAAGGTCAGTAAGTGCTTCAGCTCTTGGCTGTACGCTTTTCTGACCTACGCCACTGTAGTGATTCAATGGCAGCCGACCAGGGCCGCGGCCTTGATTAAATATATAGACCTCATTGCCAGGGCCCACTTTGAGTATAAGGGTACCATATGGAGGCATTATGATAAGGGGTTTAGGATGCGGGTAGCATTTGACCCCACGCTGCCTTGGGACATAGTGGTGCCAGACCTTTGGTTCCAGGCGACTTATATGTCAGGGAAGGAGGGGTGTGACAGGACAGATAGTGGGCACTACATGGAGAAGGAGCCCACAGCTTCCGCCCCTGCCAAGGCTGCCACGGGGGGTGCGGGGAAGGGCGCCTCCCCCGCATGTCATGAATTTGCTGCAAAAGGGGCGTGGTTTCGTCCCTTTTGTAAGTACAGACATGTGTGCGGGAATTGCGGGGGTTCCCATGCCGCTTCTGTGTGCCCCCGCCCCAAGAAGGGGACAGATAAGAAGGGAGGGGGCCCAGCAAAGTCAGCCCCACCTGCTGGGGGAAAAGGGGCCCAGCCCAATTGATCTTAAGGCACTTGAGGGTTGGTTGAAGGACTACCACCCTCGATCGAGAGCGGCTGCTCTCTTATTAGGTTTTTCCAAGGGATTTCGGATCCCTTATATGGGTGTTAGGAAAGCCTTCATGTCCGACAACCTTAGATCGGTTGTGGGACATGAAGACATCGTTAGGCCTAAGATACGGAAGGAGGTGGCCGAGGGCAGGGTCCTTGGGCCCTTCCTGGAGCCACCCTTCCCAAATCTTAGGGTATCACCGTTAGGGGTAGTCCCCAAAAAGGCGAGTGGTGAATTTAGGTTGATTCACCACTTGTCTTTTCCGAAAGGGGAGTCAGTGAATGACTTCATTCCTGACAAACTTTGTTCAGTCCGGTACGCATCCTTTGATGCGGCCGTGGCCATGGTTAGGAAGTGTGGGGTTGGAGCCTTTATGGGTAAATGTGACATTAAGTCGGCATTCCGGCTCCTCCCCATTCACCCAGGCGACTTCGAGCTCTTGGGCTTCCACTTTGAGGGTGGTTTCTATGTGGACAGGGTTTTACCTATGGGTTGCTCTGTCTCATGCTCTCTTTTTGAGAGCTTTAGCACCTTCTTGGAGTGGGCACTCAGGAGGAGCAGTGGTCTGGGTTCGGTCGTTCACTACCTTGATGATTTCTTGATAGCGGGGCCTGCGCGTTCAGAGCAATGCTTTGCTCTGATGCAGGACTTCGAAGCCCTTTGTGCTCAGTTGAGGGTGCCTCTAGCCCCTGAGAAGACCGAGGGCCCCACCACCAAGATTACCTTTCTTGGTATTGAATTGGACTCAGAGGAGCAATCTTCTAGATTGCCCCTAGACAAATTAGTCAAGATTCGAGGTAAGCTCGATTTGGTTTTGGGCTGCAGGAAGGTCACTCTTAGACAGCTGCAGGAATTAGCGGGGATACTCAACTTTGCCTGCCGGGTCATTGTACCTGGCCGGCTTTTTCCCGGAGGTTGTACAGTGCGATGAAGGGGCTCCGTTTGTCCCATTATCGTACTCGCCTATGCGCTGGGGTCAGGGCTGACCTCTGTGTATGGCGGGAGTTCTTAGAACGTTTTAATGGGTTGTCCTTTTGGAGGCACGAGCTTCTTTTGGAAGCTGAGTTGCAGTTGTGTTCGGATGCTGTGGGGACTTGTGGCTTTGGGGTTGTGCTAGGTGACCAGTGGTGCTGGTCTGCTTGGCCTCCGGAATGGAGGCCCTCCCCCCTGGTTAAGGATTTGACCTTTTTAGAGCTCTTTCCCTTGGTAGTGGCCTTAGAGCTTTGGGGGGAGCAGTTTAGGGACAAGACTGTGCACTTTTGGTGCGACAACTTGGCAGTGGTCCATGTTGTGAATGCCCTGTCCTCTAAGAGTGACAGGGTCATGCGGCTTGTCCGCCATTTTGTGCACAGGTCCTTGTCCCTGAACGCCTTGTTTTTGGCTAGACATGTCCCCGGGTTAGATAACAGGATTGCTGACGCCTTGTCCCGTGGTCAGTTGTCCAGGTTTCGGACCCTGGCCCCGTGGGCCCGAGCGTCACCAGAGGCTTTTCCCGACCACCTTTGGAGCTTGGGAGGGCTCCCGAGCAGTGGAGAGAAGAGGCCTGCAGGGCTATGGCCTCTCAGTGGCTCCAGGCACCCTGAGGGCTTACCAGCATGCAGGTAAGGAGTTTGGGGATTTCAGGCAGGATAGGGGTTACCCCCATAGTTGGCCTGCCCCAGTTGAGCACCTGGCAGAGTTTTGTGTCCAGCTTAGGCAGCGTGGCCTTTCAGTTAGGACTATCAGGTCCAAGTTAGCCGGCCTCACCTTTCTGTCCAAGGCGGGGGGGTTTAGGGACTTTTCTGTTGACTTCCGCATTCGGAAGATGTTGGAAGGCTGGGCGAGGGAGCGACCGGGGACCCCTTCTGATACTCGTCAGGCCCTGACGGTGGAGCAGCTGTCGCTTATTAATCAAGCTTTGGACAGTCTGTGTGCCTCTCTGTACGAGGCCCGTCTTTTTAGGGCAGCGACTTTTGTCATGTTTTTTGGGGCCCTACGGGTCAGCGAGGCTATGGCCTCCTCGCAGGCTGACACGTCGCTCCGTGCCTTCCAGTATTCTGATCTGGCCTTTAGGCAGGGGGGTGTCTCCCTGCTGGTGAGACGCTCCAAGACAGATCAGCTGCACAGAGGGGTTAGGTTAGAGCTTAGTGCGGCCACCGACCAGTCTGTGTGCCCGGTGGCTGCTCTCCAGCACTTTTGTAGCTTAAGGGGGTCGGGGCAAGGGTACCTGTTTAAACACCAGGATGGTATGCCTTTGACCCGTTATCAGTTCTGGGTTTTAGTGTCCAGGGCCATGTCCAAAGTGGGCATTGATCCCGCCGGCTATGGAACACATTCGTTCCATATCGGCGGCGCCACTAGCGCAGCACTTTCGGGTTTCCCGGCCCAGCGGATTCGGGAGATCAGCCGCTGGCGGTCAGTGGCATATTTGGGTTATGTTAGGCCTGCTGAGGATCTAGGTCAGGGTCTTAGGCCGGGTAACCTCTCTGTGTCCTCTGTGTCCTCTTCTAGGTAGCCATGCCAATACGAGGCCGACGGCGTTGCTGTGCGGCCATAGCATGATTTTTTGGGTCGGCCGTTCAGCAGCCAGAAGTGCCGTGGGGACCCAGCTGTCATTGGGGCATTGGGTCAATATCGTTTGGATGGGGAGAAGAGGTATGCGGTGGGAAGGTCTCCTGCCGACGTTGCTGGGAGGGCAGCATCCCAGGGCTGCGCCCAGATGTACTGGGAGGGCGGCTTCTCATGGCTGCGCCCAGGTTGGACTGGGAGGGCGGCATCCCATTGCTGCGCCCATATTGCTGGTCTTGCACCTCGGTGGCAATGACCTGTGCCTGCTTGGCAGTCTGCCCCTGATTTGCCAAGCTCGCGAAGACCTGTGGAGGCTTCGTGCTGTGTGGCCTACCACGCAAGTGGTTTGGTCGGAGATCCTCCCGAGGATCATTTGGAGGGACGCCATTTCCCTTAGGGCCATTCACCGGGTTAGACGGAGAGTTAATAAGGCCCTGGGTAAAATAGTCAGGGAATTAGCTGGGGTTGTAGTGGCCCATCCCCTCATCACTGTAGATAGGCTGTGGCTTTACCGGGCCGACGGTGTTCACCTGTCAGAACAGGGGAACACCATTTTCTTACAGGACCTGCAGCGGTCTCTGCGCCAGCTGGTGCAATTAGAGGAGGGAATCGGGGGGCCAAGATAGAGATCTGACCCCCGCTCCGTGGCAGGTTAGGGGCGGAAAATTGGGTGGTGGTTTAGCAACTGTGTGTTCTCTGTTGAGCATCTTTGGGGATGATTGACAGGTTCTATCCAAGCTTGTGGTTTTGGCGACCTGAGCAGTTGGGGAGAACCTGTCTTTGGGTCCCGCACATTTAAGTCCCTTGGTAGGGGTTAGCCGGCGGGACCTCCCACATGCAAGTGCATGGCAGGGTCTCAGGTGAGGGAGGGGTCCCTCACCTGGACTAGCATGGAGCTACGCCCATAAGTTGCCCAGGAAGTTTATCTGACGTCATTTTCCGCCCCGGAAGCCATTGTTTGGGTCATAGTTAGTTATGTTAATTATACTAATTTAATTAAATAAATTATGCAAATTTATTTTAATAAAAATGACCCAGTTTAAAATCCAGCTCTTGTGTCTGTGTCGTTACTCCGTCTCCTCTGCAATAAAAATAATGTCTATCTCCCATATCGTTTACATAATTCTAGATATAGTTTAGAGTTTAGACAGTTTTCAACTATAACATAAATATAAATTCATTTCATTGACTCTGCCTTCCATTGCTTTCTTGGATTAAAGCAGTGTAAAATCCAGACCCTGTGCAAGGCTGTTTCCTGGCAGCTTTTCTAACTCTTGTTAAAAAGGCAACACACTAATAGTTGTATCCAGTTTGATTTTCCATACAATTTTTTGAACATTTAGAAAATTAGAATTGGGGTAAGTTGAAATATTTATAGTTGTTATAGACCATTTCATTCCCAAGTATTTCCTTTTATGCTTTCAAATTGGGGTGACATTAGGCCCCCTTCTCCTGGCTTTTCTTAAATATTTGAAGACCTGGCTCTGGCAACTAGCCTTGGGCCATGGGGTTGGCTGAAATCCTAAAGCTTCGCCCTTTCCTATTTACTCTTGAATTTTATTTATGTTTGTAGTTGTTCTTATACAATTTTATGACTAGTTGTACATCATCCAGTATCATTCTATGAGAGAAGGGGAGGAGGGGGGAGAGAGAGAGAGAATCAGATTTTTTTTCTTAGTTGTTTTCATTATTTGCAGATATACTGTATACTGTCGTCATGTTTATGTTTATTGTCTGTTCATCTAGAGCAGTGGTTCCCAACCTTTTTTTGGCCATGTCCAATGTTCCCTCTATTTTTTTTTGATGTGAGCGGAAAAGTATAATGTCTGAGTGGCACATTTTCAGGCCTGGGTGTGGATCGGTTATAAACCTGCTCATTAAGTGAATCTGGCTTCTCCCACCCTCCCCCGTTGTCTTTGCTTGTGAGACAGTTGCAAAAGGGGGTCACGTGACCTCAGGACATAGCAACGGTCATAAATATGAAACGGAGGCAAAGTTTTGATCACACAATCGTGAGGCTGCTGCGAAGTTCATAACTCCTTCCTTCCTACATGCCTCCCTTCCTCCTTTCCTCCCTCCTTCCTTCCCCTCCCCTTCTATTTCCCTCCCTTTCTTTCCCATCTCTTTCCTTTTTCTTTCTTTCTTTCCACCTACAGTTTGGGAGCTACTTTGAGTTCTCTGCACTGCCCAGACTACAGGATGAGTTTGGACAGGCAAGAGAAATGAGTCCTAAAGGTGCTTGTTCTTAGTTGAAGGGGGGGAAGGACAGAAAAATATAGGAAATAAAGGGAACAGGTGATACAAAATTGACTATAAAGTTTCATCATTACTGCTCTTCAAGGCAATGAAAATGATATGTGAAAGTTGTAGGGTCATTTTCTGAGAGCAAATTGGAAGAGACAGTTGATATATTTTTGACAAAGGCAAATTATTTAAACATTTCAGGGTGGCTTACCACTGGTTAAATGCAGTGGTAACAGTGCTTTAGTTCTGATTTGATCTTATCTTTTCAAGAGTTTTTGTGCAAGCAGCAATAAGACAACTTCTATCACTGGTTGATTTTTTATTAAAGAAATAAATCCAGTGCTGTGAGCAAATACACTTTAAAGATTCTTGGCTCCAGAATAGAGATCCTTTGCTGGGCTTGGAGTATTTCCCTGTTTTCTAAGAGTCAGATGACACATTGGATATGTTTGCATACAAATTAGCAACCGCACTTAACACTAGTGTATTGTGCTCTAGAAAAATGGGCTGAATAAATAGTAATGCAAATGAAATGAATAGTTAATTCCCACCACAGACTAGTTTCTTGTTGGCCATGTTCATAGAACTTCAAAGCTCATTTGATGTACTTCTGATTCGTTGGATACAATTATATAGGCTTACTAAATAAAATACTAGGCTGACATAGTTTTTATTGTAAAACTAATAGTATAGAGTTTGTATTTGTATTTGTATTTGTAGGTATGTATGTATGTATGTATATATGTGTGTGTGTGTGTGTGTCTCACATGTTTTTTTTGCTGAATTTGAAAATTAAGGGAGACTAGGATAGATCTATATACATACATACATACATACATACATACATACATACATACATACATACAAATACAAATACAAATACAAATACAAATACAAATACAAATACAAATACAAATACAAATACAAATATGTTTTTAATGTTGGATCACCCTGGTATATTAAAGGAACATCACAGCTCCTTTTTGCCTCTAGGCCCAACCCAGGGCCATTTCAAGGCAGTTAATTTATTCATAGCCGACAACTATATTCTGTATGTATCACGTGTTTTTTTTTTGCTGAAATTTTAAAATTAACGAAGACTAGGATTTATTTTAAAAATGCAGTCTTTTGTTATAGCTCTTTGCTCTTTTGGTATAGTTCTCTACATAAAACCAACCCCCATGAAATTTGCTATCCATATTAATTATCCCTATTCTGCCACAATATGTTTCTGTTCTGATTTATTATTGCACCAGGCCATAAAAAGTTTGTTAGAGAAAGTAATTGAATGAAGTTCCAACTTTGCTATCTTGTCCCTGTCTCAACATCATTTGTCAGCAGGGCAACAGGTGCCAATTGTAGCTATGATTAATGGATTGTTTTGACAGATGTCCAGATCATTGATTTTATCTGATATGGAAAAAAGTTTATTTATAGGGAAACGTTGTACAGTAGTATTTCTTCTTTTAACATGGTAACTATTTCCTGCACTCAATGCAAATAACCCAAAGTTGATTGATGGGGAGGAATACTTACTGTTGCAGAATTAACCAGGCAGCTATACAGCATATTATTTTGGGGGTTTTTTTTCAAAATAATTTTTATTTACATATATATAATAAGACAATAACGACAAACAGTACATTTACATAAAATACAAAAAGCAGAAAAAACAAGCAAGAGATATATTAAATCTCTTCTCCTGTAGTGGAGACTGTTGACAGCGTCCTCTCTCTTTTTTTTTTAATTCTTGGCGGTGTTAAGACCAGTGGTTTGAGTTGTATGTTGTTATAGTTGAATCTTTATCTCGTAAATTCTTATCAACTAGAGAAAACAGTAACTATATTGACTTTTTTTTTGAATAAGATTGTTCTTTAAATTGCTTCCTTATCTTGCAGCACTATAAAGGTGTGTTCTTTTATTTAACCAAATGTAAAATTCTTCCCATATTTGGTAGTATTTCGTTTTTTCTTTTTCTTTTAGTTCCATTGTTAATTTATCTGCTTCAGCACAATCTAGCATTTTTTTAATTAAATTCCGTTCATTTGGCATGTTTTCATTCTTCCAAAATTGTGCGATAGCTATTCTCGTTGAAGTTATTAGAT
This sequence comes from Erythrolamprus reginae, assembly GCF_031021105.1. Lineage (NCBI taxonomy): Eukaryota > Metazoa > Chordata > Lepidosauria > Squamata > Dipsadidae > Erythrolamprus > Erythrolamprus reginae. Next base: position 87,568,404 of record NC_091953.1, read on the forward strand.
GTTGTATTAATAATACAACAATAATAATGTTCCTTATTCATTTGATTTTCAATAATGCCAAGCAAAAATATTTCAGGTTTCATTTCTAGTTCAATCTTGGTTATTTCCTTTATCCATTTCTGAAGTTTGTGCCGGATTTCTTTAACTTGTCTGCAGGTCCACCACATATGGAAGTATGAGCCTTCTTTCTCACCACACTTCCAACAGTTAGGCTTGAGGTTAGTGTACATTTTTGCTAGCCTTTCGGGGGGCATATGCCACCTATAAAACATTTTTATTGCATTTTCTTTGTATGCGGTGGATTTTGTGATTTTGTAATTGGTATGCCATATTTTTTCCCATTGGTCCAATTGTATTGTGTGACCTATATTTTTTGCCCAAGCGATCATATTCCCTTTTACTATTTCTTCCACGTTTTGGTGTTCTTGGAGTATTTTGTAAATGTTTGCAATTGATTTTTTGTGGGGGCCTAATAAGATTTTATCTAATGGAGTGTAGTTTTTCTGTATTCCATATTTCTTTATATCTACATGGAATCTAGATGATATTTGGTGATAGCACCACCAATCCACTTTTATTCCTTCTTCATTTAACTGTGTTCTTGTTTTTAATTTTGAGTCTTTATCTAATAACTGCGAATAGTTTAATAGTTTTTGTCGGCTTATAGTGTTTGGGTAAATTATTGCTTCTATGCTTGAGAACCATAATGGTATTTTAAAATAATGTTGCTTCCTAATTAAGTTCCAGTTGTCTATTAATGACTTCCTTATCAGATGGCATTTAAAGTATGAGTGTGTAGTAGATTTGTTATCCCAAATGAAACTGTGCCATCCAGACTGGATATCATGTCCCTCCAAAGCTAGTAGTCTGGTATTCTGAAGTTGTATCCACTCTTTAACCCATGTTAGGGCTGCTGCTCGGTAGTAGAGTTTGAAATAGGGTAGGCCAAGTCCACCTTGCTTAGGGTTATCTTGTGTCCATTTGAGTCTAATTCTTGGCCTTTTCTTTTGCCATATAAATTTGGATATTAATTTGTCTAATTTAAAAAAAAGGTTCCTTCTAATTTAATTGGAATTGTTTGGAAGTAATATAGAAATTTGGGTAGTATGGTCATTTTTATTGTGGCGATTCTTCCTAGTAATGAGATTGGTAATTTAGTCCATGTATCTAATTGTGATTCTGGTTTTTTTAGTAGTGTATCGTAGTTATCTTTTTTTAGTGTTATACATCTAGCTGATAGATTTATTCCTAGGTATTTAATTATTTCTGTAATCTCCAATTTTAATTTACTAGTCAAAGTTTGTTTGTCTTTTGCTGTCATATTTTTAACTATAATTTTAGTTTTGGTTTTATTGATTTTTAGTCCTGCTACTTGTCCATAATTGTTTATTTCTTCCATTAATTTTTTGCCCGTTTGTATCAGATTTTCAATAATGAAAGCTATATCATCCGCAAATGCTTGTAACTTAAACTCATGACCTTTAGTTTTTAAGCCTGTTATATCTTCGTTTTTTCGTATTTGGTTTAGCAAAATTTCAGTGCATAATATAAAAAGGAGTGGGGATAGTGGGCATCCTTGTCGTACTCCTTTATTTATTTGAAGTGTATCAGTTGTCTCTCCATTGATTATGATTCTAGCTGACTGCTTTGAGTATATGGTTTGAATTGTTTTAGTAAATTTTTGTTCAAAGTTCATTTTTTCCAATACCTCGAATAGGAATTCCCAATTTAAATTATCGAATGCTTTTTGGGCATCCATAAATATTATTGCAGCTGTTTTTTCTGAATGGGATTCGTAATATTCTAGAGTGTCTAGCATTATTCTGATGTTATTTTGAATGTGCCTGTTGGGTAAGAACCCATTTTGATCTGAGTGTATCCATTTGTTTAGTATTATTTTTAGTCTATCAGCTATTATTGCAGTAAAAATGTTATAATCCGCATTTAATAATGCTATGGGTCTGTAGCTCATTATTTTTTCTTTTTCTTTTTTATCTTTGGGGATTAAGGCTATCAAGGAGTCTGTCCATGAATTTGGCATTTTCCCTAAATTTAGAACTTCATTAAATACTTCTAGCATCAGGTCGTTTAGACTGTCCCCTAGTTCTTTATAATATTCTGCCGGGATTACATCTGGTCCGGGAGATTTGTATTTTTTTGTTTACGTATGGCTGTATCTAATTCTTCCCTAGTTACATCCTTCCCTAAAAATTCTCTGTCTAAATCCGTTAACTCCTCTATTTCACATTTTATCAGATAGTTATTTATGTCTTTTTCGTTTATTTCTTCCTTTTGATATAGAGTTTTATAATATTCCCTGATGATCTTCTTTTTTTCCTTTAGTGCAAATTGTAATATTCCTTTATTATCTTTTAATTGGTGTATATATCTATTTTCTTTCTCTTTTTTAAATTTGTATGCCAGCCATTTACCTGTTTTATTGGCATGTTCAAAATGGTTTTGTTTTGATCTTTTTATTTGTATAGCTATGTGCTCTTGTATAATTAAATTTATTTTATGTTTGATTTTTGTCCTTTTCTTGGTTTAGATTGTTATTCTGGGGGTCATCTTGTAGCCGTATTTCCAATTTTTTTATTTGTTCTTGTAGGTCTCTTAATTTTTGTTTTTTTCCTTATTTTCTCTGCTTGTATATGCAATTGTTAGACCCCTTGTGTACGCCTTTGCAGTGTCCCAGATATTTTGGATTGAGGTATCGTTATTCCAATTATATTTCAAAAAATATTTTAATTCTCTGGTCATATATTTTATGTATTCTTTTCCTTTTATTATGTTTGGATATATAGCCCAACGTTTATTCCCTTTTCCTTCTGTTTTAAGTTTTACTACTATGGGGTGGTGGTCCGCCCATGTGTTTATACCAATATTGATTTCTTCTACTATATTTTCGATTTCATTTGTGGTCCGGAACATATCTAGTCTGGACCATGATTGGTGTGGGGAACAGTAGTATGTAAATTTGGTCTTATGTTTATTTCTTTCTCTCCATGTGTCTTTTAATCTATGTTCTTCCACCATATCAAAAAAGACTGAGGGCAAACTTTTCCTGTTACTACATTTATTATTTTTGTTTCCTGTTTTATAGTCAATTTGTGGGTCTACTATCGCGTTATAATCACCTAATATACACATGTTGGGGTTTTGCATTCTATTTATTTGATCGTATAGTTTCTTGTAAAAATCTTTTTGATACGTATTAGGTGCATAAATAATGATCATTAATATCTCTTTTTGGTCTATGGTAATTTCTAACATTAGGATTCTCCCTTCTTCATCTAGGTATTTTTGTTTAGGTTTTAACCATTCTTTAACGTAAACTGCTATGCCTCTCTTTTTATTCTCTGATGAAGCTGCAAACATTTTTTCAAGTTTTGGATTTTCTAACAATTTTCCCTCACATTTTTTAATATGGGTTTCCTGCAGACAAGTTATATCCGCGTTTTCATTTAGTAACTTTTTGCAAGTTTGTTTTCTTTTGATCGCTGAGTTCAGTCCATTAATGTTTACTGAAAATATTTTTGCTTGTTTAACCATGTTATTGTTTCCTAGCCGTGGCTCTTGTAACTATTCTTTCTCTTTCCTCTCTTGGGTCTTGATTCCTATCCTTTGTTTCTGGGTTTGTATTTCTTGCTTCCTGATTGGTGGGTTCGCTCTCCATATTGTTGTTCCTGGTTCCTTCTAGGTTTTCCTCTATAAATCATATGTGTCGATTTTAATCTTTCTATCTTTCCATGTGATTAGTAGGCCCTCCGGGATTAGCCATCGGAAAGGGATCCCTTGTCTGATCAGTCTGTTCGATATGAATTGAAAGTCTCTTCTATCTCTTATTCTCTTTGGAATTTGCTTCAAAATTACTACAGGGATACCTCGTCTTACAAACGCCTCGTCATACAAACTTTTCAAGATACAAACCTGGGGTTTAAGATTTTTTTGCCTCTTCTTACAAACTATTTTCACCTTATAAACCCACCGCCGCCGCTGGGATGCCCCGTGTCCGGACTTCCGTTGCCAGCAAAGCACCCGTTTTTGCGCTCCTGGGATTCCCCCAAGGCTCCTCTCCATGGGAAATCCGAGGACTTCAGTGTTTTTGCGATGCTGCAATTTCACTGATGTTCCCTTCACTGGGAAACCCCACCTCTGGACTTCCATTGCCAGCAAAGCGCTTGTTTTGGCGATGCTGGGATTGCCCTGCAGCATTGCAAAAACACAGAAGTCCGGAGGTGGGGTTTCCCATGGAGGGGAGCCTCAGGGGAATCTCAGCAGTGCGAAAACGAGCATTTCGGCTGGCAAAAGGGGTGAATTTTGGGCTTGCACGCATTAATCGTTTTCCATTGATTCCTATGGGAAACATTGTTTCATCTTACAAACTTTTCACCTTAAGAACCTCATCCTGGAACCAATTAAGTTTGTAAGACAAGGTATCACTGTATTTCTTTCCCTTCAAATATTAATAGTTAGCCTCTTGTACTTTTATAGATTGCATCTCTGACGGTCTTCTTTGTGAATCTAATGTGTACCTCTCTGGGTAATTTAAAACGTCTCGCAAAGTTTGTTTGGATCCTGTATAGTTCGTCAATATGGTTCCTGAGCCATTCTTCGTCTACTTCCAGAAGTGTAGTAAATATTTCCGTAATTTTTTTGAAAAGATCTTCATCGTTAGTTTCGGGTACATTTTGGACTCGCAGATAGAAATTTGCTTTTTCCATTTCTAGTAGAGCAACAGCGCCCTCTAGCTCATGGTTTTCCGCTCTTAATCTCGCTTCTGTTTCTTCCATTTTACGGTCTGTCTTCACTGAATTTTCTTCTAACAGTTTGATTTTTTGATCATGGTTTTCAATGGTGTCTTGTATATTCTTTATTTGGGTTTTAATTTCTTCCATGTTTCCGTTCATAAATTCAAAATTCTTGTTTGTTTGGATTTGGTTTTGTACCATGGTTTCTTGCATCTTGAACATAGTTTCTTGTGTTTGTTTCATGAAGTCGTGGATTAGATCCAGTGAACTTTGGATAGTTTGAAGAGTTGGCCCTTGCTCTTGCTTTTCTATTGTAGTCATCTCCGTTGATGCTTTTGGTCCGATTGCGAGCGGTGTTGTTGGTGTTTGCTTCTTGAGTGATTTAGTATAGGTTTGTGTCATTTTTACCGTTTAAAAAAAATTACTCCACACTTTCATTCAATGTTCAAAATACAGAAAGTCTTGTAATCATAATTATATTGCTATCTATGATCTATTTGTCTTGTCAGTTTTTAAACTCAATCAGTTTATACCTTTTTAAAAAAATCAGTATTTAAAACACATTAAATTCACTATTTTTAACTGCTATAATGCTATAATAATTCTAATCTTTATATTTATAATTAGGTAATATATTTATACTTATCCTATTGAGATGTCCCAAAAGTAAAGAAGAGATAGCAAAAAAAAGAAAAAAAGAATAGAGTTGGTATAAAAAAAGAATTAAACTTATACAATGTTAACAGTTATTAACATTAAAAATTATAAATTAACACTTATTAATTTATTATTACTTATACATTAATCACACACTTATTTATGTACACTTATAGCAAGATTATATAAAAGAAAAAAAGAGAAAGACAAGAGAAGAAAAAAAAACTTAACCAATATAATCAATTCAATTCAGTTCAATTCAGCTTATCTTTTAACTATTTCTTAATAATAATCACTACATAAGGTTATGTTATATTATTTTACAAATTCAGAGAGATAATTAATTCATACAAATGACTAATTATTAATTAGGTTTTTTACATCACAATCAATTATTTAATTAATACAATTCATGAAAGTATTTAAATATTTAAATTTTTAAATTAAAGATGTATAACTTTATGAAAAATACATAAGTATATCTGGTTGCCTATAACTTATGTCTATATCAGGAGAGTTAATAAATTGTACTATATTAAATTACAAATTGAGGAGGGGAAGTAAAGGGAAGTGAAATTTATTAGAGGGAGGGGGTTGTATGTGAGGAATCTGAGCTTCAGGGGGTAATTTGCATACTCCTGGTGCATGCTGGGAAGAAGCTAAAAGCTCACCGCGAGGCAAAAGAACACCGGGTTTGCTGACCAGGGAAGCAGAGGAACTCACCACCCAGGAATCTGAGCTTCAGGGGGTAATTTGCATACTCCTGGTGCATGCTGGGAAGAAGCTAAAAGCTCACCGCGAGGCAAAAGAACACCGGGTTTGCTGACCAGGGAAGCAGAGGAACTCACCACCCAGGAATCTGAGCTTCAGGGGGTAATTTGCATACTCCTGGTGCATGCTGGGAAGAAGCTAAAAGCTCATCGCGAAGCAAAAGAACGCCGGGTTTGCTGACCAGGGAAGCAGAGGAAATCACCAACCCAGCAACAAGAGCAGACATGTCACCTCTGCACTCTCCCGCACCCACCCTGCACCCTACCACACACATAAAGAACAACACACACAGAGAGAGAGAAGATACACCAACCATGCACACAGAAGTCACTCCCCGAACAAGCATAGATGAAGACGGAACTGAATCCATGGTGTGCTGCAGTTTGTGCTCCATGTACTCACTCCTCCCCTCAAACCTCCAAAACTTTACCTGCAACAAATGCAAACTCATCCAGCTACTTGAGGAAAAAATCGAAAACCTAGAGAAAAACCTAACAACCCTGAAGCACCAACATCACAATGAGAAAATCCATCAGACTCCCAACAAAACCAACACCCCAGAGGAGCTAAGCCGAATCCACGCCTCAGAAGCAGTAAATAGCTGGACACACATCACCCTAAGACGAAAAAACAAGCCTCCACCAACTCCAACCCTCCTCCTCCCAACCCCACTGCCTACAAGCAACAAATATTCAGTACTCTCGGAACAAGAAAACCTGCAAACATCTGACAAAGAACCACCAAGAACCAAGCACAGCACAACTCCACCAAAAGCCTCAACAACAGAAGCTAACCTCCCTCACCCTAAGCCAGCCAAAAAGAAAAGGAGAGTACTGGTAATTGGAGACTCAATCCTCAGGGGAACTGAGCCTCCCATCTGCAGACCAGACAACCAATCTAGAGAGGTGTGCTGCCTCCCTGGAGCTAAAATCTCTGACATAACTGAAAACCTCACCAAAATACTCAAACCCACGGACTACTACCCACTATTGGTGATTCATGCGGGAACCAACGACACAGGGAAAGACATGAACCAAATTATGAAAGACTATGACCACTTGGGCAACACAATCAGAAAAACAGGTGCTCAGGTTGTTTTTTCTTCCATCCTCCCCACTAGAGGACGACACCCCGCCAGAGAACGCAAAATCCCACAGATAAATCACTGGCTTAAAGGATGGTGTCGCCATAAGAACTTCGGCTTCCTCGACCATGGCCTGCACTATCTCCAAGAAGGGCTTCTAGCAAGCAACGGGCCACACCTCACTAGAGCGGGGAAGAACCTCCTAGGCAACCGACTAGCCCAACTCATCAGGAGGGCTTTAAACTAGCTCTGAGAGGGGAGGGTGACCAAACTATATGACAAAACACTGAACAAAACAAGGAAGGGGAACGGGACAAGCCTACAAACAAACCTGAGAATAAAAAATTTCTACCTGCAAACAAACACAAACATCTAAAATGCCTGTACACGAACGCACAAAGCTTGGGAAACAAACAGGATGAACTGGAATTATTAATACACGAGGGCCAATACGATCTAATTGGAATCACAGAAACCTGGTGGGACGAAACACACGCCTAGAACACACAGATAATGGGTTACAACCTCTTCAAGAAGAACAGGTCAAACAAGAAAGGAGGAGGTGTTGCACTATACATCAAAGACCACTACACTGCCACAGAACTACATCCAACCAAAGATGATAACCCCCTAGAAATCATATGGGTCAACATAAAAGAAAAAAAGAGCAACACCACAATTGGAGTATACTACAGACCACCCAATCAAACAGACACAATGGACGACCTCTTCACATGCCAACTAACAGACATATGCAACAAACACAGCACGACAATAATGGGGGACTTCACATCAACTGGAAAACTAACTCAGCACCAAGCGGAAAGTCTGCCAAATTTCTTTCCAGTCTAGCTGACAACTTTCTAACCCAAAAAGTTGAAACAGGAACCAGAGGGAATGCTATATTAGACCTAATACTAACAAACAGGGAAGAAACAATAGAGGGAACAGAAGAAGAAGGGAAACTGGGAGAGAGCGACCACGTCATCCTCAAATTCAACATAGTGCAATCACTAGCTACTATACCCAACACCACTACAGTCCCAGACTTCAGAAAAGCGGACTTTAACAAGCTCAGAGTGAACCTTGAACAATGCCCCTGGAACAAACTCTTAGAAGGAAAAACCACTCAGGAAGCCTGGGTGATCCTAAAAAACAGCACCATAGATGCCCAAAACAACGCAATCCCCATGAAAAGGAAAAACAGGAAAACCAAAACTAAACCTGCATCGTTAAACAAAGCCCTCGCAGATGACATAAAAGGGAAAAAAAGCTAAGTACAAACAATGGAAAGAAGGACTCATAACCAAAGCGGAATATCAGCAAACAGCCAGTTCCTGCAAACAAAAGATAAAAACAGCAAAGGCACAATATGAACAACACCTTGCAGCGGAAGTCAAAGACAACAAAAAAAGATTCTTCCAACACATCAACAATAAGAAGAAAATCAAAGAAACAATCATCACACTAAAAAACGAAGAGGGTAGAGAAATCACAGACAGCAATGACCAAGCACAGCTACTCAACGCCTACTTTGCATCAGTCTTCACACAAAAGGGAACCTCCCTCCAACCAATCTGCAATTTAACTGCAACAAACTGCCCCTGGAACCGAACTCAACATAGACAAAAGCACAGTGAGGGACTACCTGAGGGAACTCAACGAATACAAATCACCAGGGCCAGACGGACTTCACCCCAAAGTCCTAAAAGAATTGGCAGACACCATAGCGGAACCACTCCTCCTCATCTACCAAATATCCTGGATCACTGGAGACCTACCGGAAGACTGGAAGCGAGCTGACGTAGTCCCCATCCACAAAAAAGGCAAAAAGACCGACCCAGGTAACTACAGACCAATCAGTCTGACCTCTATACCTGGAAAAATACTGGAGAAAATAATAAAAAAACAACTTACCCACTTCCTAGAAACAAACAAGATCATATCCAATAGCCAGCACGGATTCATCAGAAACAAATCATGCCAAACCAATCTCATATCATTTTTCAACACCATAACCAAGTCATTTGACCAACGCAACTCAGTGGACCTCATATACTTGGACTTCAGTAAGGCTTTCGATAAAGTCGACCACAATCTCCTAATCCACAAACTAGAAAAAAATGGAGTAGACTACTACACATGTAGATGGATAAACAGTTGGCTGACCAACCGCACCCACCGAGTTGTCCTCAACGGCATCAAATCCACATGGAAAAAAGTAGACAGTGGAGTACCACAGGGCTCTGTCCTGGGTCCTGTACTCTTTAACATCTTCATCAACGACCTGGACGAGGGAATAAAAGGGGAACTAATAAAATTTGCAGATGACACCAAGCTGGCGGGGGTAGCCAACACCTTTGAGGACAGGCTCAGAGTACAGGAAGACCTAGACAGACTATCACAGTGGGCCCATACCAACAAAATGAGGTTCAACACCGACAAATGCAGAGTCCTCCACCTCGGCAAAAAGAACCCTAGACATACATACAGCCTGGGAGATATCCCACTCAGCAGTAGTGACTGCGAAAGAGATCTTGGAGTCTTGGTGGACAATCAACTAAACATGAGTCAGCAATGTGCAGCAGCAGCCAAAAAAGCCAACTCAATCCTAAACTGCATCAACAGAGGAATACGCTCCAAGACCAGGGAAGTACTAATACCACTCTACTATGCCCTGGTCAGACCCCACCTGGAGTACTGCATCCAATTTTGGTCACCTCACTACAAAAAAGACATCGAAACTCTGGAGAAGGTGCAAAAAAGAGCAACCAAAATGATTAGGGGACTCGAAACCAAGACTTATGAAGAGAGATTGAGAGAACTGGGCATGGACAGCCTAGAAAAAAGAAGGTCTAGAGGGGACATGATAGCAGTTTACAGATACTTGAGGGGTTGCCACGGTGGACACCTTCAAGAGGAGATTGGACTTCCATTTGGCTGGGGTGCTGTAGGGTTTCCTGCTCAAGCAGGGGGTTGGACTCGATGACCTAACGGTCCCTTTCAACTCTATTAATAAAATAAAATAAAAAAAGTAATAAAGGGGTATTGAAGAAGGGGGGAAAGATGAAAGAAAAAGAGAAAGAAAAGAGTGCTGGAGAGTTCTGTTTGAAAGTTCTGTTGGAAAAAAAATTTTTTAAGGGGATTTAAACCAGGTCTGTTATATATAAAAAAAGATTTAGTAGGGGGGAAAAAAGGATCCGGGAAAAAAAACCTATATTGAAAAAAAAATGGAGAAGGGGAAGGAGAAAAATATATATGTAAAAAAAAGAAAGGAAACCCCCCCCCCCCCCCCCCGCTAATGACAGTATCACAGTTCAGAGAGCTTTCCCGACAGGAAGCTATTTGGCGTTTATGTTGAGATCTATTTTTAGGATACCAAAGGAAAAAAGAAAAAAAGGAACAAAAATAGCGAAGTTGTAAAGTTTGGTGAATTGAAAAAAAAGGGAGAAAAAGATTGTCCAAGGCTCACGTTTAGTCATGTGGATCTATTTGCTTTAGTCACCTATTTATTTATTTATTTATTTATTTATTTATTTATTATTTATTTATTATTTAGATTTGTATGTATTGTTCTCGTTGCATCATATTTGCTCTCGTTCACTCTCGTTGTTTACGGAAAGTTCTTAAGTTACTTACGGAAAGTTCTTAAGTTACGGCAGTTTCTTAGATTTACCAGAGTTTTACAAAGTGTTCTCCTTAAAGGGGCCGCGATCAGCGTAGGACGAGAGAAAAAAAAACAGCGAAAGGCGGGAGGAGGGAGAAATCAAGACCCACGTAATACAATATAATTTTTGAGTTTACCTGTAGTCTAAGTGTCTCAAAAAATTATAGAGAGGGGGAGAAAAGGATCCCAAAAAAAAAACATCAAAGAAGAGAGCAGAAAAATAATAGCTGGGCTTTCCTGTTACTGGTGGACTCGCGCAGATGTTTAAGGTTGTAATCTTTCCTGTCTCACACTTAGGCTCCGATCTGGGGTTTTTTTTTGTGCTGACGTCTTAATCTTGTAGGAAGCTTTCTTGTTCTGTCTTATTTTGGAACTTCTTGATATTGAGGCCGATCTTGTTTCTTATTATTATTTTGGCTGTCACCCTCTGATCCGCTGGTCTATGCCGACTCTCTTGCATTGTCTCCTTCCTGATGTCTTAAGGGGTCACCATGTCTTCGGGCCGTAGTGCTGTCACACCGGCTTCTTTCCTGTCGAGTTCAGTGAGATCTACCCACGGAAAGTGGGGTTTGCGCACACCAACACCTTCCTGGAATATTCCCACCTTTATCGCTCACCTCTCCGGGATTTGCGATGGCTCTAACGGAGCCCCCCAAACGAAAAATCTCAGAATCAAGTGGAGCAGTGTCTCCCTTAACTCTGCTTCACCATTTTGATACAGCCTTTATTGTTACATTGAAAATGTACCAGATTACACTCAAAACAAGCTATTTGATGGCTGATGAGTAAGTCTATATTATTATTATTTTATTATTATTTATTAGATTTGTATGCTGTCCTTCTCTGGGGTGGCTATAAACAGTCTTTACTGGATAATCCCCACTTCAATCCACACATTTCAGGCAGCCTGTTTTAGCTCGGTTTTAGTGAAAAAACACATTTATTATTGTTGTGGTTAGCTCTGGCCCAGCTCCTGCCCCAAGGAATGTGCAGGTGGATGTGGGGGAGACATCCACATGCCGCAGGCCTGTTTTGTTCCTGATGGAATCTCTCAATGAAGCCTCCTCTGACCAAGGAAGCATGAGTGACAGGAAAGAGGGGAGTTTGGCAGACAGCCCAGGAGGAGATCAATCATCTGTATCATCCTTGGATTCTGAACAAGAATTAATGACACATCCATGCATGTGTAGAGTGATGCATAGGAGACAACAACTGAAGGATTATTACAAGAGAAAATGAGGCCACCTGTGGTTGGGTGGGGCTCCAGTAATTAGGACTGCTGCTATAAATAGCAGCGTCTGGGTTTGGCCATTGTGAAAGAGTATCTGATCGCAGTTCTTCAGGAATCCTGTGTTTGTTGATTTTTCACACCTTTGAAACCAAAGCAGAACGTGTGTGTGTGTGTGTGTGTGTGTGTCTCACTTTGTTGGAAGAAGGGGTGTGAAGTTTCTTCATAGCTGCTAGCTAAGTACTTAATGACTGCTTAAGGGAAATTGTACAGATTACCCAGTTGTTTTGGGATGAGTGCTCTTTGCAATACAAAAAGAATGCTTAGTTTATTTTGACTCTTGTGATAAAGAACATTGTTTTGACTTTTCAGATGTGTGTGTGTCTGAAATTTGTACCCTTGAATTTTCGGGACGCTCCTACCAGAGAGCCCGGCAGAACATATTATGTAGGTACCTCATCATACCAATGAACTGCAGGATACCAGTATGTGATAACTATTTCCTATTCTTTTTTCCTAAAATAACTCATCTACACCTCTATAAATTATTCCAGAGTGCTCCCTCAGACACCGGTGGAGAAACAGAACAGATGTTCTCATCATGCTTAAACTGTTGCCTCTTGAGATTTTAAGAGAAGAAGGTTATTTGCAGAAACAACTAAGAGTGACCTAATGTTTTCTCAATAATTGATTAAGGATATAATAAAGACAACATTAGTGAGAAATTGTCAAGTCATGTTCATACCGTGGTTAAATGCAAATAGTTAAAAGGCCCTGAATAGGATTATTTGCCATGGGGTTGAAAGGTTTAACTGTACCCTAACTATTTTGTTTCTCTAAATTTTACTTCCCATGGATATAATGACAGGAAAAACATGCTCTGATTTAATCTAACATGAAGAGTGGCATTTCTAAAGTAGATACCTGGAAAAGAAAGATTTAATACCCTTGTGCAGTGGTTTAATTTCACAGTGTTTATTTATAATATTGTATATTTGTACTTTTTGTATATTTATATTTTGTAAATATTACACAACAAAGAGCAGCCACATTTTATACGTATTACAGTCAATGCAACATACTGTAGAGTTTAATTCAAATCCTCCTTTGACCTACATAATAAAGAACCAAGTTCTTCTTGGTTTCTTTATTTATTCTCTCCTTGTTTACTCTTGGCTTCTGTTTCTACCTAAATTCTTCTTTTGGCCTCTAATAAGAGTTAGCTTTCAGTGGTTATTTGGTCTTTTAATTTGAAGCGCAATGATTCTTAATTTATTTTAGATTTTTAACACCAGCTCTTTCTCTGATGCCTAACTGTTAATTAATCTTTTTTGTCTTTTTTAAAAGCTAACATTTTTTCAGTCCATGTCAGCTTCTAGGATTTAGAATACTCCTCCCTGTGAGTATCCTAGAAATTGATATTCTTCATCTGAGAGATGAGGTCCTTTGGTCACTAAGTGATATGTTAAGATAATATGTTTATAGTTAACCTTTTTAAGAAAGTTAACAAAAATGTGGCAGGGAAAGCTGGACACATGGCATCTATTATTGTGTTTAGAACCATATTCCTTTGGCTTAAGGACAACTCCTGCCTATACACAAAAGTATTATTTTGACTAGTCCTTGGCACCTCAGTTCTCTAAAACCATTAATGCTCCTGGGAAATCAACAATCTTCTCCTGTATTACAGCTGATTCATTTGGAAAAGAACCAGTATTCATTATAGCAACCAAGTTGTTAGCACATCATCAGTCACTGTCACACTTGAATCTTGATTTTCAGCTATGTTTTTTTCTTTTTTGTTGCAATATAAATGGCTTTTCAAATAGTACCTTTATTATCAATCCATACTTAATAATTGTGTTTTATGTCGTATATTAAATAGCTTATAAAGCAGATAGGCAATGTGGGTTATATTCAGCCCACAAGTCCCTGATTTCATTGCGAGCTGTGTATGTAATGACTATGTGTTAGATTATAGGACTGTATATAACTACTATATGTTAAGCCATTCTTCCACATGTTTCCATATGTATTGGTAAAGAGTTGTGGACCTTCAGAGTATCCCATGGTGAAGAGTTTTGCAATATCTGAACCCACATCTACTGTGCACCTTCCTTACAGGAAATTGCCTTTCCATCTGTATACTATACTGTATATGCGGAATTGCTCAATATCTTTACGTACAGCAATTATTTATTAAATTTCTATGGCAACCAATCTCAGTCAATGACTCTAGGCAGCTTACAATATACATATACACATGTATGTATATGTATACATATACATACATACCGTATTTTTCGCTCTATAAGACGCACCTGCTGATAAGACGCACCTAGTTTTTAGAGGAAGAAAATAGAAAAAAAATATTTTGAGCCAAAAAGTAGGCTAAAATATTTATTACAATAACACTGCCCTAGGGGAATTGGGAAAATATACAAACAAGCCCCCCTCTCTCTTTCTTTCTATCTCTCCCTCTTTCTCTCTCCCTTTCTTTCTCTTTCTCTCTCTCCCTTTCTCTGTCCCTCTCTTTCTTTCTCTCTGTCCCTCTTTCTTTCTCTCTGTCCCTCTCTTTCTTTCTCTCTGTCCCTCTCTTTCTTTCTCTCTGTCCCTCTCTTTCTTTCTCTCTGTCCCTCTTTCTTTCTCTCTGTCCCTCTTTCTTTCTCTCTCTTATCTCTCCTTCTCTCACTCACTCTCTTTGTATCTCTCTCTTTCTCTCTCTCCTTCTCTATCTCTCCCTCTTTCTCTCTCCCCCTTTCTATCTCTCCTCTCCCTTTCTCTGACCCTCTCTTTCTTTCTCTCTGTTCTTCTCTTTCTTTCTCTCTGTCCCTCTTTCTTTCTCTCTGTCCCTCTCTTTCTTTCTCTCTGTCCCTCTCTTTCTTTCTCTCTGTCCCTCTCTTTCTTTCTCTCTGTCCCTCTTTTTCTTTCTCTCTGTCCCTCTTTCTTTCTCTCTGTCCCTCTCTTTCTTTCTCTCTGTCCCTCTCTTTCTTTCTCTCTGTCCCTCTCTTCCTTTCTCTCTGTCCCTCTTTCTTTCTCTCTCTTATCTCTCCTTCTCTCACTCACTCTCTTTGTATCTCTCTCTTTCTCTCTCTCCTTCTCTATCTCTCCCTCTTTCTCTCTCCCCCTTTCTATCTCTCCTCTCCCTTTCTCTGACCCTCTCTTTCTTTCTCTCTGTTCTTCTCTTTCTTTCTCTCTGTCCCTCTTTCTTTCTCTCTGTCCCTCTCTTTCTTTCTCTCTGTCCCTCTCTTTCTTTCACTCTGTTCTTCTCTTTCTTTCTCTCTGTCCCTCTTTCTTTCTTTCTCTTATCTCTCCTTCTCTCACTCTCTTTGTATCTCTCTCTTTCTCTCTCTCCTTCTCTATCTCTCCCTCTTTCTCTCTCCCCCTTTCTATCTCTCCTCTCCCTTTCTCTGACCCTCTCTTTCTTTCTCTCTGTTCTTCTCTTTCTTTCTCTCTGTCCCTCTTTCTTTCTCTCTGTCCCTCTCTTTCTTTCTCTCTGTCCCTCTCTTTCTTTCTCTCTGTCCCTCTCTTTCTTTCTCTCTGTCCCTCTCTTTCTTTCTCTCTGTCCCTCTTTCTTTCTCTCTGTCCCTCTCTTTCTTTCTCTCTGTCCCTCTCTTTCTTTCTCTCTGTCCCTCTCTTTCTTTCTCTCTGTCCCTCTTTCTTTCTCTCTCTTATCTCTCCTTCTCTCACTCACTCTCTTTGTATCTCTCTCTTTCTCTCTCTCCTTCTCTATCTCTATCTCTCCCTCTTTCTCTCTCCCCCTTTCTATCTCTCCTCCTCCTTTCTCTCTCTTTCTTTCTCCCTTATTTTTTCTGTTTTTCTGCTGTGGGCGGTTTAGGGCCCCTCAAACCCCGACGACTTCGCCCCCGGATCCTGGCCGGGACAGGGCAGCTTCCTCTGACAGGCGCCGCGCGGGGCCGAGGGGGCTCAGCAGGAGGCGCAGCGGCGGGCGGAGAGAGGGAAGGGGGGACAGCGGCGTCCCTCCTGGCCTTGGCGGGCCGCCCGACCCTCCCCACCTCCTGCAAACGCGGCGGGCGGCGGGGGGAGAGCGAAGAGCCGGCTCCGGCAGGCGTGGGGCTTGGCTGGCTGGCTGGCGGGGGGAGCTCCGCTGGTGGTGCGAAGGGAGACCCTCCTCTGGGAGGGAGGGAGCCAGGCAGCAGCTAGCCAGCCGAGTTCGCAGCCAAACTTTGCACAGGCGGCGGCCGGCTGCGAGCGACTGGCTGGGTTTTGGGTCTTCGAGACCTCCCCGCCTCCTGAAGCGATTCCCGTAGCCTTCCCAAAGGCTCGGAACCGCCAACGCTCCTCCGGTGCCGCTCCGCCTCCTAAACCTGCGGGGTGGAGGCGTCCCCCGGCCCAGCACTTCCGGAGGCCGAAAGGCGCGGCTCTCTTCGGAGTTGGGAAGAGGAGAGGCAGCGACAGAGGCGGCGGTCTCCAGATGAGTATATCGCCGCCCCCCCTCTGCTCCAGCGCCTCCCCCCCCCTCCCTGCCTGCATCTTCGCTCCATAAGACGTGGCTGATTTTTCATCCTACTTTGGGAGGAAAAAAACTGCGTCTTATGGAGCGAAAAATACGGTACATACATACATACATACATACATACATACATACATACATACATACATTAAAACTATTAAAAACTTTTTAAAATAATAAAAACAGTAAAACCAATAAAAGCCACCAAAGACATCCAAATTAAATATACATAGGAGCAAGATACTTTGCTGTTAGCATTAAAACCAGGAAACAGAGCTTCTGACACATTGAGAGTCCCAGGCTTAGGAACTTAGTCAGATTTTTAGGGCCTTACACTCATTCTAATTTCTAAAGGGAGAATGGTCCAGAGAGCAGGGACCACTGCAGAAAGAAAAATCATATTTTTGTCCCACATAACTGGCATTCTTTGGCTAAAGGTAATAACATTGATGTGGTGGTGCATCTTGGCACAAATGATTTGTCCCAGAGAAATGTCAATGTAGTAAAAAGAGATTTTCAATGTCTAAGTGTGGAGCTGGGTAAAATAACAGATTCAGTTACTTTCTCAGAGGTGTTACCGGTTTGTAGTCAAGAGGATAAAACAACGTGTATCAGAGAGTTTAATGTGTGGTTAAGGCAGTGGTGTAAAGCTGAAGGTTTTGGCTATGTAAGTCATGATGTCAGTAGGTGGTCTAATAGGGAGTTATTTAAGAGGGATGGTTTGCATCCATCATACAGAGGTACCCAGGTACTCGGTGAGGAATTCAGAACTTTTTTGGACAGGCATTTAAACTAGGTAAAGGGGACAGAGATGTAACTGATGTGGGTGATTTCTGTCCCCGACCAATGAGGATAAAGCAGTTTTTGGAAGCTTATGAAAAGGGAGCTACAAATAAAATAGATGTAGTTGTTGATGATAAGGGGCAAACTAATAATGAAAATAATGTTCTTCGGGTAATGTGCACGAATGCTCGAAGCTTGAGCAACAAGCTCTGTGAATTAATGGCCATAATATCTAGAGATAATTTGGACCTGGTTGCCATAACTGAGACATGGTTTAAGGATTCTAATGAATGGGAAATATCCATACCAGGATATACACTGTATAGGAAGGATAGAATAGAGAGAAGGGGAGGTGGAGTAGCCATTTATATTAAAGAAAGTCTAAAAACAACACTAATTCAAAATATATGTCAAGATCTAGAGACTCTCTGGATTTGCATGCAAAATAAAGAAGGTTCTGTCATTAGAATTGGGGTGATCTATAGGCCTCCAGGGCAATCCGAGGAATATGACAACAAGATGGTGGATGAAATTACCCAAATGGCAGTAAAGGGAGATATTGTGGTTATGGGTGATTTCAACATGCCTGATGTTGACTGGAATATCCCCAGTGCCCTTACATGCAAAAGTAAGAATATAGTAGAGGCCTTTACAGGAGCAGCTCTGGCACAGCTGGTTAAGACACCAACTAGAGGGGAGAATATTCTAGATTTAGTTTTTACGAATGGGAATTGGGTTTCAGATGTCAAGGTGGGAGAAAGTTTAGGTTGCAGCGACCATCTATGTTTGTGGTTTGATGTAAAAACGCATTGTGAGCAATCCTATAATGCAACCAAAGTATTGGATTTCAGAAAAACAAATTTTAATGCAATGGGGGAATATTTAGATAATGAATTAAAGGGGAGGGATAAAATGGCAGGAGCGAGCACCTAGTGGACTGTATTAAAAAAAAGGCCATCTTAAAAGCCACTGG
The DNA here is from genome assembly GCF_031021105.1 of Erythrolamprus reginae. Taxonomy (NCBI): domain Eukaryota; kingdom Metazoa; phylum Chordata; class Lepidosauria; order Squamata; family Dipsadidae; genus Erythrolamprus; species Erythrolamprus reginae. The sequence goes on from NC_091953.1 coordinate 87,586,792, forward strand.
ACTGTATGTAAGACAAATAACTAAAGGTAAAAGGAAGAAGAAACCGCTATGGTTTAGCAATGATGTAAGGGCTATAGTCAATGAAAAAAAGGCTGCCTATAGGAGGTATAAAGAGTCTGGAAGTATAGCTGATAGGGAGGTGTATAAAATGAGACAGAAGGAGGCGAAACAGATAATATATGCTGCTAAAGCCTCAAAAGAGGAAGAAATTGCCAAATCTGTAAAGAAGGGGGATAAAACCTTCTTCAGATATATTAGTGATAAGAAGAAGAAAAACTGCGGCATCACGAAGCTTAGTACCGGGAATAATACATGCATTAATGGGAATAAGGAGATCGCTGACCATTTCAATAGCTACTTCTGTTCAGTTTTCTCAAAAGACACCTTACAAGATAAAACTATAGAGGGATATAGCATTGCTTCCAGCTGTACGGATTCAGCTCCAGTGATCTTAGAAGCCGATGTCTTAGAAGAACTTGAACGATTAAAGATAAATAAGGCAATGGGTCCAGATGGCATCCACCCCAGAGTTCATAAAGAACTCAGATCTGTCATTGCTACCCCCCTGACTGATTTGTTTAACCAATCCTTGTTAACAGGAGATGTTCCTGAGGATTGGAGAATGGCCAGTGTTGTGCCTATCCACAAGAAGGGCAGTAGAGAAGAAGCTGGTAACTACAGGCCAGTTAGCTTGACATCAGTTGTAGTTAAAATGATGGAGACTCTACTCAAAAAGAGGATAAATCAGCACCTAAAAAACAATAACTTATTGGACCCAAATCAGCATGGCTTTACTGAAGGCAAATCATGTCAGACTAATCTCATTGATTTCTTTGACTATGTCACAAAGGTGTTGGATGAAGGCGGTGCCGTGGATATTGCCTACCTGGACTTCAGCAAAGCCTTTGATACGGTTCCACATAAAGAGCTGATAGATAAATTAGTGAAGATTGGACTTAATCCCTGGATAGTTCAATGGATTTGCAGCTGGCTGAAGCGTAGACATCAGAGAGTTATTGTTAATGGTGAGTATTCTGAGCAGAGTCAGGTTACAAGCGGTGTGCCACAAGGGTCTGTTCTGGGTCCTATTCTTTTTAATATGTTTGTGAGTGACATAGGGGAAGGTTTGGTAGGGAAGGTTTGCCTATTTGCCGATGACTCTAAAGTGTGCAATAGGGTTGATATTCCTGGAGGCGTCTGTAATATGGTAAATGATTTAGCTTTACTAGATAAATGGTCAAAGCAATGGAAACTGCAGTTTAATGTTTCCAAATGTAAAATAATGCACTTGGGGAAAAGGAATCCTCAATCTGAGTATTGTATTGGCAGTTCTGTGTTAGCAAATACTTCAAAAGAAAAGGATTTAGGGGTAGTGATTTCTGACAGTCTCAAAATGGGTGAACAGTGCAGTCAGGCAGTAGGGAAAGCAAGTATTTATTTATTTATTTATTTATTTGTTTGTTTGTTTGTTTATTTATTTATTTATTTATTTATTTAGATTTGTATGCCGCCCCTCTCCGCAGACTCGGGGCGGCTCACAACAAGTGAAAAAGACAGTTTGCGACAAATCTAAATTCCTACTAAAAAACATTTAAAAAAACCCATTTCCTAACATACATACATACACACATACCATTCATAAATTGTACGCCCAGGGGAGATGCCTCAGTTCCCCCTTGCCTGATGACACAGGTGGGTCTTAAGGAGCTTACGAAAGGCAAGGAGAGTAGGGGCAGTTCTAATCTCCGGGGGGAGTTGGTTCCAGAGAGCTGGGGCCGCCACAGAGAAGACTCTTCCCCTGGGGCCCGCCAACCGACATTGTTTAGTTGACGGGACCCGGAGAAGGCCCACTGTGGGACCTAATTGGTCGCTGGGATTCGTGCGGCAGAAGGCGGTCTCGGAGATATTCTGGTCCAGTGCCATGGAGGGCTTTAAAGGTCATAACCAACAGTAGGATGCTTGGCTGCATAGCTAGAGGTATAACAAGCAGGAAGAGGGAGATTATGATCCCGCTATATAGAATGCTGGTGAGACCACATTTGGAATACTGTGTTCAGTTCTGGAGACCTCACTTACAAAAAGATATTGACAAAATTGAACGGGTCCAAAGACGGACTACAAGAATGGTGGAAGGTCTTAAGCATAAAACGTACCAGGAAAGACTTAATGAACTCAATCTGTATAGTCTGGAAGACAGAAGGAAAAGGGGGGACATGATCGAAACATTTAAATATATGAAAGGGTTAAATAAGGTCCAGGAGGGAAGTGTTTTTAATAGGAAAGTGAACACAAGAACAAGGGGACACAATCTGAAGTTAGTTGGGGGTAAGATCAAAAGCAACATGAGAAAATATTATTTTACTGAAAGAGTAGTAGATCCTTGGAACAAACTTCCAGCAGACGTGGTAGATAAATCCACAGTAACTGAATTTATACATGCCTGGGATAAACATATATCCATCCTAAGATAAAATACAGAAAATAGTATAAGGGCAGACTAGATGGACCATGAGGTCTTTTTCTGCTGTCAGACTTCTATGTTTCTATGTTTCTAATGGGATTGCAGCTGCCCATTATGCTTTACGTAGACAGGGGTTGGCAATCCATGGCTCCAGAGTCACATATGGGCCCCCTGATGTGGCTTCCTGTCCCATCACTAGGTAACCTCTGCCTCCCCTCCCTCACCTGACCTGAGAAGGTAAGGACAGTGGGACTGGAGAAGCGGCTGGGGCTGATTCTCCAGCGCTGGTTGAGTAAAATAGCTTCCCTTCAGGCAACACTCCTCCTTCTCTCACAACTCCCTAACTGGCTGTGGCAGGGCCAGGAGGATGCACATACACGGGGAGATCCTCAAGCAAGTATCAAAGCACAGCAAAGTCATGTGCCAAAGTGCAGCAAAGTTCATGTTTGGAGGTTGGGCAGCTGCTTGCTTAAGGAGGGTCTTTGGACATGGCTTCTCTCCTGCCCTAAGGATCAGGCCATTGCCTTGTTGTGTCTCATCCCATCCCCCCTCATTCCGCACTTCTTCGACCAAGTGAGGTGGGTGTAAGCTCCAGCCCAAAATGGCAGGAAGTGAGGGCAATTCTTCTCCCCCTCCTTCTCCTCTCATGCGGTGGCAAGACGATGGCTGGAAGCTTAGGACAGGAAAGAAATGGCCATGTGGCCTTCATGCCACATTTGTGCATAAGGCAGCCTTCACTTCTCACCACTTCAGGCTGGAGCTCACACCCTCCCTGTTTGGCCGGCCAAAGAGATGCAGACAGGGGGGGAATGGGATGGGAGATAGCAAGGCAATGGCTGGATCCTAAGGGCAAGAGAGAAGCCATGTCCAAAGACCTTTCTTTAAGCGAGCAGCCACCCACCCTCTGCATGTGCCTTGTCTGTGCTTTCTGTGCTCATTTGAGGATCTCCCCATGTGCACCACAGCCAGCCAGGGAGTTGCAAGAGGAGGAGGAAGATCCCCTGAAGTCTCTGTTGGGGGTGGTGATCATTCCTCCCCTCCAGAGAGAGAAGGGAAAAGAGAGGGAGAAAGAGAGATGGAGAGAGGGAGAGAAAAGGAAAAGAGAGAGATACCTTTTTGTCATAGAAAAGAAAACATAGAGCCACAAAACCTGGGTAGGCGTAGCTGGGAGGGGGGAAGGATAATGTGACTTGGTGGGAGTGAAGCCCCTGACCTAGATATACAGTAGAAACTCTTGAAATGTGGAAGCTGCTGAGTCCCTAATGAAAGCAATGCCTTCAAAAGAGGCTAAGAGCAACCCAGCCGTGTGGGGTCACTCACGAACACAAATCCTAGAAAGAAAGCTTGGACATATTGTCTCTCTCTGGGTGAAGTGACATGGTGTAGAGCCATGTGCTCCTTTTTATTTGGGAACATAAAGAAATGGGGTATAATTACATGTCAAATGATACAACTTCAAACATATCTTTTTGAGTTCTTCCTTTCCCATAGATGTCAAGAAACAATTTCCTTGGAACTTCCTAAGAGCAGATGTTTATACACACCTAATTTCTCTGAAGTCTTATTCCTTATCTTGCTAATCTTCCTTAATTGCCCTGCTGTTGTGTGCTCCAGGCAATGAAAATTCCCCCCTTTGATCCTATAATGTCCTGTCCGGAGTGGTGAAAACTTTGTTTATTGTGAGATGTTTTATTTGAGCCCTGTAGTGATTGCCAGGAATGCAGATTAGTGTCCTCCTGTCCTGGTTTTATAGAATCAGGGTCAGGCAGAGTGTATATATATATATATGTATGTATGTATGTATGTATGTATGTATGTATGTATGTGTGTATATATATATATATACAGTGATCCCTCTATTATCGCGAGGGTTCCGTTCCAAGACCCCTCGCGATAATCGATTTTTCACAATGTAGGGTTGCGGAAGTAAAAACACCATCTGCGCATGCATGCCCTTTTTTCTATGGCCGCGCATGCGTAGATGGTGGAGTTTGCGTTCCCCGCCGCCCACGCAAAGGGGAAACTCCGATTCGGCTCCTCGCTGCTGCTGCGCTACCGAGCAGATCAGCTGCTGGGCGGCCGAAGGAACCTTCCCTGGGTCTTCCCCCTCTTGCTGGCGGGCGGGCGAGCGGCGGGCATCAGCGAGGAGCCGGGGTTTCCCCTTTGCGTGGGCGGCTGGGAAGACCCAGGTTGGGGGTTTGGGGGGGTGCTGGGAAGCCCCCCAGGCCAGCTGCGACCTTTTAAAACAGCCGCACCGCTTCCGAGCTGAGTCCTGAAGCCAAACGCCAAAGGCGAACTTCTGCGTTTGGCTTCAGGACTCAGCTGGGAAGCGGAAAAGAAGATCAGCCGGAACTACTTGTCTTTGTTAAAATTAAGTATAACTTTCACTTTTTTCTAACCTTAAGATCATAATGTGGTGTGTTTATTTTTTATTTATTTTTTTACTTTTCCTTGCTATATTTTTTATAGATAGATTTTTTTCTTCTTTTAAAATAAAAATTAAAGTTTGATTTGTTAACAATCTGAGAGGATGAAGTAAAATATATTAATGAATTGAATACATGAACCTATGAACTGAACTGAATTGAATCTACGTTATTTGGATGGAATTTTACTTGAAGCTATAATTATTTGGAATGAATTTTGGATTATCTACTTTATTTTTCTATTTTTAAAACTTTTGACATTATTTTTACTTCTTTTTTTTCCTTTCTGGGATTTACTGGGACTATTTTTTGTGTGATATTAGAGGTGTAAGGATATTTTTTATATTTTTCTTTTTCGCTTTCTCTTTACAAAATAAAGAGACCTGGATTATTTTATAAGTATTTGAACTTGGAGATTACACTGGACACTGGTTTTTGGATTTATTTTCACGTTTACTTTTTATTTGGACAATTTTAATAGAGCCTAATTTAGATTTAGTTCACTTGGATTTATTAGAATTTTTTGGACCTCTGGTGTAGATTTTTTGACATCTTTTCCTTTTTTAATTCAAAGTGTGATTATTCTAATTACTGTTTGATTAATTCCATTTTTCGTAATTTTCTACATTTTTTGAATACTAGATAAAAAAAATTCTTTTAAAATAAATTATTTCCTTTTCTTTAAATAATCTGTAACAGGTTTTTTCTCTTCTTTCTTCCCTTTCTTTTCTTCTCTTTTCTTCTCCCCTTTTTAATTTTTATATAATTTTTTTTATTAATACTATTTTATATACTATATTATATTTCCTTTTTTCCTTTTAACACTTAATTATGTGCTAGAAGCTTTGTTTTCTTCCCTTCCCCACCTGGTCCCCGCTTACAGGAGTTTAAGATTTTAGAGCACTGAATTACTCTTTTTCTTCCCCCACTTTTTTTACCCTCTTTTCTTAATTAATTCAAATAATCTGTTATTGTATATTGATACTTTTCTGTTCTTCTTTGTTCTTTTTTCTTGTTTTCTTTTTTCTCCTTTTTTCTTTTTTTTTCTTAATAGTATTAAAGAAATAAATTCTGTTCTTTTTCTTATACTTAAAAATATTATAAGACATTGATTTAAGTAATTGCTGAATATAGTAGAAATTTTGGAATATGAAAGGTTCTTACAGGGCACAGAGTGCATCTTCAGTGACAACAACAACAACAACAACAATGACACGGAAACAAACAGCTATCCCTTCTTCGACTTCAACTCCTACGCCCAAAGTTTCTCCAACTTCATCACCACTACAACAAAGGACCATCACTACAATGTTGGCCAAAGAGAAAGAAAAAGAAAAGCCACCTACAGATACTAACTTTCAGACTATTCAAGAGGCACTAGCAGGCATTCAAGAGCTTGTACAAACGACACAAACACAGACAAAAACTCAACTCGAAACAAACAACGAAGACCGTAACTATGCAGCCCGCAGAGATTTTGATATAGCAATAACCAACTTAGAACTCCAATCCGCGTCACATGGTCTGAGGTTCCAAAACATTGAGGAAGAAAGAGATGAAGATTTATCTGCAAAAATGGCAGAAGTTATAGGAGGTATTATGCAGGCCGATCCAGCAGAGTTGATAAGAGAAATCGATGAAGTTTACCGAGTTCAGACTGGCTATGCAAGACGTCATAACTTACCCAGAGAAGTTCATATTAAGTTTTTGAGAAGAGTCATTAAAGACGAGATACTGAGACTAACCAAAAATGAGACCGTTCAACGTAATGGGAAAGAAATTACGATCCTCAAACAGGTTCCGAAGAGAGTTCGAGAGAGTACTTTCTTACAAGCATCTTGATTAGAAAGAATATTGTTTTTAGATGGCTTTTAGAAGGTTTGACTTTAACTTGGCAATCAACGAGAATGAAAATAGAAAATGTGGAACAAGCAAGATCCTTCCTAGCTCATACCAGATTGGATAGAATCGAACAAATCCAGATAGAACCAAAGAGTACTGAAGATACGATGGGGGCCACAGGTGGTGGAGGGGAAGAATTACTGGCAGTGGAGCAGAAACAAATGCAAGCTTCACAGGAGTTAATTTTGGAAACTCGACTTCGAGAACAAGAAGTTAAAAAATACTACTAATAAAGATGACACAAGATTTGAAAATATTTTCAGTTAACGTAAATGGATTGAACAACCCGAGGAAAAGAAATCAAGTATTAACTAAACTTACGAAACAAAAAGCTCAGATAAATATTTTACAAGAAGTTCATATTAAAAAATCAAAACGAAGTCTTCTTAAAAACTCAAAATTGGGGAAATTATATACCAGCTTGGCAAATCAAAAGAAAAGAGGTGTAGCAATATATATTGATGAATTAATTGAATCTAAAGAAATATGTAATGACAGTGATGGAAGGATGTTGATAGTGCAATTAGACTTAGAAACAAAACCTCTTGTAATTGTCTCAATTTATGCACCAAATGACTATCAAAAACAATTTTATAAAGACCTGCATGAAAAAATTAATGAATTATCAATTGAAAATATGATAATCATAGGGGATTTTAACGCAATTTCAGATGATCAAGTGGATTATACTGGGAAAAGAAAGGAAAAGAAAAAAAAGGTAATTTTGCCCGGGACGTTCTGGAAAATGTGTATGGAATTATCATTAAAAGATGTATGGCGAGAACAACACTTAAAAGATAAACAATATACTTTTTATTCTAACCTGCACAAGACTTGGTCTAGAATTGACATGGCTTGGGCCCCTTCTCATATAATGGAACAAATTAGTAAAATAGAAATAGAGACAAATACCTGGGCAGATCATAACCCCTTATCTATATATTGGAAAGGCAAAAGGAAAATAAATAACTGGTCAATGAACAGAATTATAATAAAAGATCCAGAGTATAAAAAATGGATAGAAAAAGAATTAGAGTTTTTTCTTAAAATAAATAAAAATACTGATACTACCCCTCAAAACCTATGGGATACAACTAAGGCTTATATACGTGGGTTGACAATATCATTTGTAGCGGAAAAAATAAAGAGAGGAAAAAATGTTATGAAAAATTACTAGAAGAACTTAAAAGTTTAGAAATGTTAATGCAAAAAGAGGACAAGGATGACAAGTTAAAAAATCAGAGAGAATTAATAAGACATAAACTGAGATTAATAGAACAAGAACCAGTGGTAGAAAAGATAAAAAGAGCAAAACAAGAATATTTTGAACATGCGAATAAACCTGGAAGATGGTTGGCATATAAATTAAGAAAAGAGAAAGAAAATAGAATTATAAAAAAGTTGATAGATTCAAAGGGTATAATAAAACATAGAATAGAAGATAAAAAGGAAATAGCATTGGAATTTTATAAACAATTATATAAGAAAGAAGAAATAAGTGAGGATTTAATTTTCAAATATTTGGAAAAAATAGAGTTACCAGTATTAACTGAAGCACAACAGCAAAGATTGAATAAACCTATTACAGATATGGAATTAAAACAATCTATAAAGAATCAAAAAAATAATAAAGCAACTGGCACAGATGCAATACCAGCGGAATTTTATAAATTGGAGATAGAAATATTTTTTTCAAATATGCTTGAGACATATAACCAAATATTGGTAGAAGGTAAATTGCCAAAAACATGATCAGAAACTTTAATAACTTTAATACATAAAGCTGATACGGAAAAAGAAAAAATTGAAAATTATAGACCTATTTCACTATTAAACGTAGATTATAAATTTTTTATATCAATATTTGCTAATAGACTTAAAAGTATTATAAATAATATGATACACAGTGATCAAAATGGTTTTCTACCAGGAAGACAAATTAAAAATAATTTAAGAATAATAGTAAATACATTAGAATACTATGAGCAACATCCAGAAAAGCAAATGGCGCTCATATTTTTGGACGCGAAAAAGGCATTTGACAATGTAGATTGGAACTTTATGAAAATACAACTAAATAAGATGGAGGTAGGAACAAAGTTTTTTAACATAATAGATGCTATATACTTTGAACAGACAGCTAAAATTATAATAAATGGTGAACAGACCAAAAAAGTAGATATACAACGAGGAGTAAGACAAGGTTGTCCAATATCACCATTATTATTTATTTTAACATTAGAGGTATTGTTGATAAAAATAAGAGCAGATAAGGAAATAAAAGGATTGAAGATTAAAAAAGAAACTTATAAAACACAAGCATTTGCAGATGACGTGGTGTTTGTTTTGGAGGACCCAACAGAATCTATTTTAAACTTAATATACTCAATTGAAGAATATGGGAAAGTTGCAGGATTGAAAATAAATAAAGAAAAGACGCAGATATTAACAAAAAATATGACTGAAACACAAAGAAAGTATTTAGGAGATTTACCAAACATGAAAATTACCAAAAAAAAGTGAAATATTTAGGGATATGGATGACCTCCAAAGCTGTATCTTTGAAAAATGATAACTATTTAAAATTATTAAGTCATGTTAAAAAAGATTTAGAAATATGGAGTAATTTACAACTATCATTGGTAGGAAGAATTTCTACAATTAAAATGAATATCCTTCCTAAAATTTTGTTTCTTTTTCAAGTTATTCCAATAAACCCAGGACCAATTTTTTTTGCTGAATTAAATAAGATAATAAAAAAAATTATTTGGCAAGGTAAAAAATCAAAAATAAAACAAAATTCATTAGAAGATCGTAAGGAAAGAGGAGGCCTAGGTCTCTCAAATTGGAAATTATATTATCACGCCACCGCTTTGACATGGATAAAAGAATGGTTGACCCTAGAAAATCAAAGGATGCTCAACCTAGAAGGCCACAATCTGATGGTTGGTTGGCATGCATTTATATGGTACGATAAATTAAAAACACATTCATATTTTAAAAATAATATTATTAGGAAAGCATTGATAGAAGTATGGAATGAAATAAAGAAAAATCATTTTTTAGTAATGCCAGAATGGGTTTCACCCATTGAAGCTATTACACACCCGAATCTTAAAGAAAAAGGTAAGATTTGGAAATATAGGGATTTGCTAGATGATCAATTTAAATTAAGAACAAAACAAAAATTATATGATTTAGGTATTGAATTAAACTGGTGGCAATATATGCAGATTAGTTTTAGATATCAAACAGATGTAAAGATTTATATTTTTAAAAAAGAAAATAATGTATTGAGTAAATTATTATTTCAAAATCATCCAAAAACAATTGGAAATGTGTATAAATACTTATTAAATTATAGAACGATAGGTTGGATATTGAAAGATAATATGATCAGTTGGGCAAAGAGATAAATTTAGATACATGGGAAAAAATATGGATGTATAATTGGAAAATAACAAAATCAATTTCCTTTAAAGAAAACCAAATTAAGATGTTCTACAGATGGCACCTTCCACCATGTAGAATTTCTAAAATGTTTCCGTCTGTATTGCCTATTTGTTGGAAATGTAAAAAAGAAATTGGTACATATTATCATGCGTGGTGGACATGTTCTGAGACAAAAATATTCTGGAACAAAGTAGAGAACTGGATAAATGAAATAACAAAGGAGAAGATCAAAAAATCTCCTGAACTTTTTTTTATTGGGTATTTCAAATACAAAGTATAAAAAAGAAACCTATTATTTAATAATACATATATTGGTTGCAGCTCGAATAGTATTCGCACAGAAATGGAAAGAAAAAACAATACCAAAAGATACTGAAGTATTTAAAAAAATTATAGAATGTGCAGAACTAGATATGATGACTAAACGTTTAAATAATCAAACTGAAACAGAATATTATAAAATATGGGATAAAGTATATGATTGGTGGAATTTTAAAAATGGTATTAACAATTAATTATAATATAGAATGAAATAGTAAATAGTATCACTAATAACTCTTTTCCTTTTTTTCCTTCTTTTTTGTATAAGCATAGAATGTTTTAAAATATAAATGAATTTAATTAATAAGTTTAATATTAAAAATATAGAGTTAAATTTAACAAGAATGTAACTTACATGTGTGGCATTTCTGCTTTGATCTGATTACAGTTAGGATTTTTTATATTTTTGTATTAGTTAGACTTCTACGACAAGCGGAGCAATGGTAGCTCCTTAAATGTTTAGTGTTGTATGTCCTTGTTTGTCCTTTTGAAAATTCAATAAAAATATTATTTAAAAAAATAAAAAAATAATTTTTTTTAAATATGATTATTCACCCAGATCAGAATGGCTTTCTCCCAAAGAGACACATTAAAATAATGCAAGAACTATATTGAATTTACTAGAATGCAGTGATACCTTGTCTTACGAACTTAATTGGTTCCAGGACAAGGTTCGTAAGGTGAAAAGTTCATAAGACGAAACAACGTTTCCCATAGGAATCAATGGAAAAGCGATTAATGCGTGCAAGCCCAAAATTCACCCCTTTTGCCAGCCGAAGCGCCCCTTTTTGTGCTGGTGGGATTCCCCTGCAGCATCGCAAAATCCGGAGGTGGGGTTTCCCATGGAGGGGAGCCTCAGTGGAATCCTACCAGCATGAAATCAGGGGCTTCGGCTGACAACGGAAGTCCAAAGGTGGGGCATCCCAACGACGGTGGCGGGTTAGTAAGGTGAAAATAGTTTTGAAGAATAGGCAAAAAAATCTTAAACCCCAGGTTCGTATCTCAAAAAGTTTGTATGATGAGGGGTTCGTAAGACGAGGTATCACTGTATTATGATCTAAACCCACGAAAATCTGCAGTGTTCATATTCCTCAATTCACAAGAGGCATTGGGTTAATTTAAATTGGAAATTCTTTATTAATAAATTTTAAAAGATGAAATTCAGAGAAAAATTTATTAGGATCAACGAGATATAACAGATAAATTTAATATAACAAAAAGAGTATGGCAGGGTTGTTTAATATCCCCCTTGTTATTTATATTTTTGATAGAAACATTGCTTCAGTAGATCAGACAGACCTCAGAAATTAAAAATCAGAGACCATAAATATAAACTACAGGCCTTTGCTGATGACTTGTATTTAATATAGAGGATCCAACTGAAACAGCAATAAAGTTATTAGACAAATTAATAGAGTTGGAAATGTAGCGGGCCTAAAAATTAATAAGAAGACGACTAAAATTATAACTAAAAACTTATCCAAAAAATCAATCTCAAGAACTAGAAAAAACCCCCAGGGGATTCAAATAGTGAAGAAAATTAAATATTTGGGAATAAATCTAACTGCCAAATGTATTACAATTAAATATAGAATTACTCAAACAGAAAGAAATTTAGAAAATTGGAACAAATGGCAATTTTCTTTAATTGGAAGAATGTTAACTATTAAAATGTTAATTCTACCTAAATTCCTATATTTACTCCAAGCGATACCAATAAAACTAGAAAAAATATTTTGACAGATTAAACAGAATAGTAATCAAATTTATTAAGCGGGGGGAAAAACCAGAATCAAAACAGAAATATTTGCAGGACAACAGAAAATAAGGGGGACTTGGACTGCCCGACTGGGAACTTTATTATCAGGCATCAGCACTACAATGGGTCAAAGATTGGATACAAATAGAAAATAAAAGGATATCATAAAATCTGAATGAATAGCAAAAAACATCATTATAGAGACATTCCGATTTGGTTTTCTGACATGGAAGCAATTACACGTCTGACTACAACTGACCTCCATAAAATGATTAAATACAAAGACATTTTGGATGACAGGGAGGAACTAAAATACATGTAAGAATTGATAAAACAAGGAATTAAAATAGACTGGTGGCCATACCATTAAATCAAATCAAGACTAAAAGAGGATACAAAGAAATTTGAAATAGCAAAAAGGACTCTGAGCTAGACAAAATATTATTAACACAAGGGGGAAAATGATAACAAAAAACTTATAAATTCATATTAAATTACAAAACGGAGGAAGAAATTTTAAAAGGGAATATGATTGGATGTGCTAAAAATTTAGGCTATAAGATAAATCTGGAACAATGGGATAGAATTTGGAACAAGAATTATAAATTAACAAAATCAATTGCTTACAAAGAATATATATATAAGATGTATTGTTATGGAAGCTCGCAGCTGGCAACTGACTGCGGGTTACTCACGAATCCAATGTGAGAGAAAAAACCTCGGACAAGAAACTTGACTCTTTGGTGAGGCAACCTGGATTTTCTCTCTGGTGAAGCAACCTAGATTAAATCCAGGATGACCCTTTTATTGAAAGCAAACAAAGAAAGGCAGGCTTCTGTGATGCTACATTTCACATGGGTCTGTTACACCAATTCAAACTTATAACGTATTAAGCGTACAAAATATAACCAATAAAAATCACATAACTTGTGCTACATTTCAAAGTGCTGATTCATGAGAAAAAGAAAGCAAGAGCGAGAGAAGGGCCCCATCAGCCCACCTCATGATATATAATGTTGCACTTTTCTTAGGCTAGCAGCAAGGAAAGCAAGATAAGAGTGCAGGGAAAGAGAATGTTGCTAGAGAAACTGGGTCATCATACGTGTCATGCTCAAGGTCTATGCTTTTCGCACGCACATTCCAAGACACTAGTTCCCGTGTTCCCACATCTCCCCTGTTTTTATTTTTTAAAAGGTAGACTCTTTCTCCTCGCTGGGCAGAGAGAAAGGTTGCTTCTTTGATATAGCTTCCAGCTGATGCAAGTGGGCCTCTAAGTCCAGAAGGGGTTTAATTTCCCGAGTGAGAATGACCTTCCTATTAGAGGGCAGAAGACTTTTAAAGATTTGTAGTAATGATGGAACGCATTGAATACAGCAGCAAAATGTTACAAGAACTATTACCACAACAATCACAGCAGTTAGGATAATACGTAGCCAAGAGCCATCCGGAAGCCAGGACCAAAGGGCATCCCACCAGGCAGGTAACACATCCTCTCGAATGTGAGATGCAAGATCCTTTAAGTTGTCCAATTGCTTTTTTATCAAATGTGAGTTGTCTGAGATGTTAAAGCAACACATGTTTTTTACAGACTCACAGCCTAGATGATGTAACAATAACAAAAAGTCTATAGCAGCTCTATTCTCCAAAATTGCATGTCGGAGCTCTATTTGTTCTTGTGTTAAGGCAGTGGTTGTGGGTGCCCCTGCCCAGTCTCCAGGTCAGGCAGGGGGTCAACCAGTTGTTGGAGTGCTGTCATCTCTGGAGGTTCCCGCAGGAAGGGGAGGTGTGTGTGAATGTTCATGTCCCCCTTTTGTGCCTGCATGTTTAGGAAGATATGGTCTTACGTGTCTTCCTGGTACCCACAGCACCCGATCGTCAAGCTGTACTGCAGCGTAGCCTCGCCCCCAGGTGATAAGATCTGCTGGGCCTCTCCAAGTGAGATCCAGTAGCTGACGATAGTAGACCAAAGGCCTGGGGGAGGAGACTGGAACTGTGGAAAAATGACGAGTCGCAGCAGAGGATGAAGGAGTGCCAGTTAGATTAAGAAAGTTTAAAGTATATAAACCAAGATTAAGAGTGTTTTGCACCGCTGGGAGGTTAGGGGCGGTTTTCCCCTTCATCTGATCGTATCTTTCCAGGGCACGCTTTAGCGTTAAATGAGCCCTCTCTGCAAGAGATTGGCCCTGGCTGTTGTAAGGAATCCCAAATTTATGCACAATGTCCCACTGGTTACAGAAGGCAGCAAAGGCCGCACTTGTGTAAGCAGGTGCATTATCAGTTTTCAGTTCTTTTGGACGTCCCAACGATGCAAAGGTGCGAATACAGTGATTTATAACATATCTTGTGGCTTCACCTCTTTGTGGAGTAGCCATAATGTAGCCTGAGTATGTATCAATGGAAACATGAAGATATTTCCAAGAAGCGAAGGGAGGATATTGCGTTACATCCATTTGCCAAATCTGGCAGCATTCCGTACCTCTAGGGTTGACCCCCATAGGTATGGAGTTCGCTTGTTGGCTACAGGTGGGACATTGCTGAATAATAGCAGATGCTTCATTTGCTGTTATGCCAAATTGTTTCATGAGTGCCTTTTTATTCTGGTGAAAATAAGAATGACTTTCCCAAGGAGTCGGGGCTGAAACAACAGCCATGAGAGAGACGGAGGCAGTTGCAGCTGAAGCTGCAGCGTCTGCTACATTGTTTCCTTCTTGCAAAAATCCAGGAAAGGGTTGATGACTCCTAATATGGGAAACAAAAAATAAACACTTTCGTGCCATGATTAATTTTTGCAAGGACAAAAACAAAGACAAAAGGTTTGCATCCAATGATGGTGACAAATAGGAATCAAAAATGGAAGAAACAATTTGAGTGACATACAAACTGTCAAAAATCAAATTAAAAGGTTCCTTAGAAAAAATTGTAAGTGCCAAAATAGATGCAGCCAATTCAGCCCTCTGAGCAGAGGTCTGAGGGGGAGTAATTTTTGTTGACCACTTACCCTTGTGCAGCCAGGCACATGCCCCATAAGTCTTGCTACCATCTGCAAATACAGTGACAGCGTCAGAAATGGGAGCAGGGGACAGTGGGGAGCGCCATTGAAAAGGGACTGTCCTTACAAGTGACAGTCTTGGGTCAGGGGGCGCATGACAAGAAACCTCCCCAGGCCAATCAGCCAGTGCGAACTGAAGATGATCAGAGTTCACAAACAAAGGATCCCATACTGATAAAGAAAAGGGTATATACAACACAGAAGGTTCAATTCCAGCCAACAATTTTGCTCTGTGCCGGCATTTGACAATGAGTGTAGCAAAAAGATGAAGCTTCTGAGAGACAGTGGTGCGTGGGGTATGAGAAAGATGAATCCATTCCAGAATTAATAATTTTGAGGACTTTTGTGCAAGAACTGCAGTGGGGAGACCCACAGTGTTTAATAAAATCATGACAAGAGGAAGATTGGCTTCCATCCTGTCCACCCACATGTGCTGTAAAGCAGCATTGACTTGTTGCAAGGCTTCTAAATGAATGGCAGTTAATTGAATGAGATCATGGGGTGCTGAACCCAAAGTGAGTGCAGAAAATAAAGGAGCCAATTGAGAGGTGGTAAGTCCCACATAGGGACGCGCTCAATTTATGGATCCCAAATATTGTTGCAATTTAACCAAAGTAGTGGGTGAAGTTAATTTCAAACAAGGCAACTCAGGAAAAGCATGAGAAGCAAGCAATTTATAACCCAAATAAGAAAAAGGTTCAGATTTTTGTATTTTTTCTGGAGCTATGTGCAAACCATGTTGATGTAATATGGCTGTTAATTCGTTTAAGGTTTGCTATACTAGGACAATCAACAAACACAAATAACAAAAATGCCTTTTTAAATGCAGGATTAGTGCAAAATCTCACCCCCACATGTTAACATGCAAAGGCAAAACAACAGGTTTAATGTAAACAAGTAATGGCAAAGCAGGAGGAAAAAAAAACCAGCTTCTACAATCTTGCTAGCTACAAACAAAACAGAGACCAAAGAAGGCTCATATGACATAACAAAAACAATCTTTGGAGCGGGGCTGGCTGCATGCCCCCCCCTCCTCTAGTTTCCCGATGAAAACCCTTTTTGCACCGGGACATACAGTTTTTGGCTTGCTAATTTTTAAAGTGCCTTTAGCAGCACCTCCCCTGGGGTCTCTGCATTGAGATTTCCCCACATTTTGCAGTGCCAATGCAAGTGTTTCCATATTATAAACAATAATTCCAACTATACAACACACTTAAATATAATCAGCCAAACCCACATCAATTTTACTAAGCAAAGGTTAAATTATGCATTTGCAACAGTTTCAATAAGACCTGAGACATAATGATTAGTGATTCCACACAAAACATATTGGACAAAATAAATAAAATAAAATAAAGCTACTGCTTGCTTAAAATATCTAATTAGTTTCATAGGAAACGACTCAATGTTAGTAATTCTCTAAAACACAGAAAAACAATAACTATATTCATCCACCAGCAGCTCCCCCCTTTCTTTTGCCTGTTGGAAACCTTGTCTCACTTGTTTTTCCCTTTGGAACAGAGGCTATCAGGGAGCTTTCAGCAGCAGGGGGCAATTTTGAATCAAATTTAAAGTCAGATTGATAAGGTGGCAGAGTGTCCGAAACCCTGTTCAGTGCACTGTCGTGAGACCAAAGACAGTCCATGACCACCCTCCAAGTGAACAATACCTCATGAAGGTATGTTCCCAATTTAGCCCAAACAAGAGATTTAAGAGAGCCTTTCTCAGGATAAGCAAGACAGTTTTTATAAATATATTTGAGAAGGCTTTTGAGGTCAGTTTTAGAGGGACTGTACAAATTTTTCCCATTAGGTTTTAAAATTATTGAAGCCTTGACTAGTTGTCTAAGTTCTTGAAGGTGCGCAACCTGAGGCTTAGAAAACTCTGTCCCCATACTCACATAAGGGTACTTCGTGCTCTGACGACCGGCCCTGGTTCGAGGAGCTTTCCTGCTCTGATGAGTACGGAGGTGTCAAGGAACGCAGTCAGTTGATGGGGTAGACCACAATGCAATTAATCACGTCGTAGGTCACCAGTTATGGAAGCTCGCAGCTGGCAACTGACTGCGGGTTACTCACGAATCCAATGTGAGAGAAAAAACCTCGGACAAGAAACTTGACTCTTTGGTGAGGCAACCTGGATTTTCTCTCTGGTGAAGCAACCTAGATTAAATCCAGGATGACCCTTTTATTGAAAGCAAACAAAGAAAGGCAGGCTTCTGTGATGCTACATTTCACATGGGTCTGTTACACCAATTCAAACTTATAACGTATTAAGCGTACAAAATATAACCAATAAAAATCACATAACTTGTGCTACATTTCAAAGTGCTGATTCATGAGAAAAAGAAAGCAAGAGCGAGAGAAGGGCCCCATCAGCCCACCTCATGATATATAATGTTGCACTTTTCTTAGGCTAGCAGCAAGGAAAGCAAGATAAGAGTGCAGGGAAAGAGAATGTTGCTAGAGAAACTGGGTCATCATACGTGTCATGCTCAAGGTCTATGCTTTTCGCACGCACATTCCAAGACACTAGTTCCCGCGTTCCCACATATTATAGATGGTATTTAGCACTACTGGGATTGGCTAAAATGTAACCAAATTTACCTCCAAAGTGCTGGAAATGTGGCTATAAAAATGGAACTTATTGTCGAATTGGACGAAATATACAGAATCAACACGAATTACGCAAGAAGATATCGATTACCGAGGGAAATACACCTAAGATTCGCTAGAAAGATCACAAGAGATAGGGTATACGCAGCTTCCAGAGAGGGGAAAATGACATATAAAGGTAAAGAACTAAATATCCTGAAACAAATCCCCAGAAAGATCAGAGAACGAAGAAGAGAGTACAAAAACCTAGCTTCCCTCCTGAATAAAAAAGAAATAACATTTAGATGAATAACACCGGAGGGAATGATGATAAAAATAGAAGGAAGAAGAGTGAAAGTCGACAATGCAGAAAAGGCACAAGAGATATATGAACGTATAACTACCCTAGACTCAGAAATAGAGAGCGGAGACAGATTAGAATCAAGCAAAGAAGAAGAAATAGAAATAGACGGACAAATAGAAAGGAAACAAGACCAAATAAGACCAGAGGAAATAGGGAAGGAGAAAGGGAAAGAAGAAGGAACCAAGACTAGATCACAAACGGCAGCTGCAGCAGACAAACAAAACTAACTTTTCTCTCTCTCGTGGGGGGGGCATTTAATTAAATGCTTTCAGATATCAAACTGATCTCAATAAATATAAATGGTCTTAACAACTGTAAGAGAAAAAAGGTCTTTTCCAAACTCCTAGGCCAGAAATCACAAATAATATGTTTACAAGAAGTACACATTAAATTAGCGCATAAGAAATTCCTAGAATACACCAAATTGGGAGAATTACATGCATCACTAGACGAAAATGAAAAAAAAAGAGGAGTGGCCACATATGTAAAAAAAGAATTAAAACCAAAAGAAATAAAAACTGATCCCAAAGGAAGATACACAATGACGGAAATTGAAATTGTAGGAGAGAAAATATTACTGGTGAATATATATGCTCCAAACCAAGAATTAAAACAATTTTATAAAAAAATACATCAAACTCTGCTTCAAATCAACTACACGGATATCTGTATGGTAGGAGACTACAATGGAATTGTAGATCCAAATATAGACCACAAAGCAGGAAATAAAAGCAAACTGAAAAGACCTACACTACCTATTACGTTCAATAAAATGACAGAAGAATTAGATCTAACAGATATGTGGAGATTGAGACACCCAAAAGACAAACAATTTACCTTCCATTCAGTACCACATAATTCACTATCAAGAATAGACATGGTCTGGTTAAGCAAGAGACTACATAAATCAATAAAATCTTTAGAAATAGAACCAAACACAAGGGCTGACCATAATCCGATAACAATAACCTGGCAAGGGACAAAAAAAGAATATAGGAGATGGTCATTGAACACTAATTTACTCCAAGATGAGAAATATACAAAGATGATTAATAAAGAAATAAAATTATTCCTGGAAGAAAATAGAAAGCAACCTACCACAATACAAACATTGTGGGACACACTAAAGGCATACACGAGGGGAATAACAATATCATACGCAGCCAAAAAATTAAAAGAAGAAAAGGCAGAATATAATCACTACACAAACAAAATAGTCAGTTTGGAAAAAACTTTCCAACAAGACCCCACAAATAACCAAACAATAAACTCACTAAGAGAAGCCAAATACAAAATAAATTCCATAGAACAACAAGAATTTGCCAGAAACATTAAATGTCTAAAACAAAAACACTTTGAAACGGCCAACAAGCCAGGTAGATGGCTCTCACAAAAAATTAAAAAAGCGAGAAGCGATAAACTAATCTACCAATTAGAAGACAAAAATGGAATACAGTACTACAATATGATGAACAGCAGAAAAAAGAAATAGTACAGGACTATTATCAAAATCTATACAAGGAGGAATTAGTAGAAGGTATAAAAATCGTCAAATATATAAATGAAAATAATATACTAAAAATAGAAGAGCCAGATAAACAACTCTTAAATATGAAAATTTCCATTCAGGAAATTCAAATGGCCTTAAAAAAACAAAAAAATAACAAAACCCCAGGTCCAGACGGACTACCAGGAGAATTTTACAAACATAATAGAGAATTATTTGAACCCATATTGCTGGAAACATATAATGAAATCCTGGAACAAGTCAAAATTCCGAACACTTGGAGAGAATCATATATTACAATGATACCTAAAGAAGGTCTAGATAAACAAAAAATAAGAAATTACAGACCAATATCCCTATTAAACGCGGATTATAAGGTCTTTATGACGATTTTATCAGAAAGACTAAAAAATATTCTAAATAAAATAATTAACTCAGACCAAAATGGCTTTTTACTAAACAGACAAATCTCAAATTGTACAAGGACAGTCCTAGATATTATAGAATACTGTGAAGCTCATCCAGGAGAACAGGTAGCGCTTGCCTTTTTGGATGCGCAAAAAACCTTCGATAGCGTCAACTGGCAATACTTACAGGAAGTAATCAAAGAATTAAAATTGGGCACTAAATTTGAGAATATCATTAGAAATATTTATACTACACAATCAGCCAGAGCGATAATTAATAATGATATGACCAAATTAATTCCGATAGAAAAAGGTGTAAGGCAGGGATGCCCAATGTCCCTTCTATTATACATATTAACTCAGGAAATACTATTAAATAAAATCCAACATAATAAAGAAATAAAAGGAATTAAGATAAAAGATGAAGAGTACAAACTGCAGGCGTATGCAGATGATATTGTATTTTTCATAGAAGATCCTATAAGATCTGGTCCAGAACTAATTAAAGAAATAGAAAAATGTGGTGAACTTTCAGGATTAAAAATCAACAAACAAAAAACGATGCTTATGACAAAAAATATGACCATAAAACAAATTAAGAAATTGGAAGAAATCACAAATCTACAAACTACAGAAAGAATTAAATATTTAGGATTAATAATATCAAATAAAATTACATCCCTTAAAAAAGACAATTACAAGAAACTGTTACAAGAAACAAATAAAAATCTAGAAAAATGGAAAGACTTGCAATTATCCATGTTAGGCAGAATCGCCGTGATAAAAATGGACATTTTGCCAAAATTTCTCTACCTTTTTCAAGTTGCCCCCATCAATATTGAACAAAAATTCTTCAAGGAGATTAATAAAATTTTCTCAAAATTTATTTGGCACAATAAAAAGCCAAGAATCAAACTTAGATATCTCCAAGATTCCAAAAGCAGAGGAGGATTAGGACTCCCTGATCTAAAACAATACTACAGTGCAGCAAGTCTAACATGGATAAAAGAGTGGATTAACCTTACAAATAAAAAAAATACTGGTACTGGAAGGTCACGATTTACAGATGGGCTGGCATGCCTATTTATGGAAGGATGAAAAACAAAAACAAACTACCTTCAATAAACATCTGATAAGAAAATCGCTCTTAAAAACATGGTACGAGATTAAAAAAAAATTTACAACAAAATTCCCAGATGGCTATCCACTATGGAAACTATAACACACCCAAATTTAATAGACCCAACTAAGATTATCAGTTACAAAGAAATCTTACACCCAAATGGAGACATAAAAACTAGACAAGAACTGGAGTTACAAAATTACAAGATTGACTGGTGGACATACATACAAATCAAATCTAGATACAACAAGCACAAACAAACACCAGGCATAGCAATCTCCACCCAAATTCTAGATAAGATCCTAACAGGAAGTGAGGATAAACAGATAACCAAATTATATCAGATTCTATTAGAACAGGATAAAGAAAAAGAAGTGATCAAAACCCCCATGGTAGCCTGGGAGAAAAATATACAAAGAGAAATTCATATAGCAGAATGGGGAAAAACATGGAATGCAATAACTAAAATTACCCTATCATCAGCATATAAAGAAAATTATTACAAGCTTTTCTACAGATGGTACTTACCGCCGGCGACATTAGCCAAGATTTACCCAGCATTACAAAACATATGCTGGAAATATAAAAAAGAAAAAGGCACTTTTTTCCATATGTGGTGGTCCTGCTCGAAAATTCAAAAAATCTGGAAAACTATTCACAACTGGCTCAAGGAAATTACAAAGGAAGAAATAGAGTATTCGCCCGAGGGCATGCTTCTTGGAATTTGGAAAAGATCATACTCAAAGCAAACACTTTTCTTATTGACACATATAAACACATCTACTAGAATTGCGATAGCGCAAACATGGAGAAATGAACAGACTCCCAATGCAAACTTAATAATAGACAAGATATACTCATGTGCAGAAATGTACAAGATGACAAACTTACTTAAGGGAAATAGAATTAACGAATTTAAAAGTATGTGGTGTAATTGGCACGAATGGATTCAGAAGAAATTTCTTGTATAATATGATACAAAATTGCAGTACAAATTGTAAACAACAAATACCTTTTGAATGTTTTTATTCTGTTCTTTATTGCATAGTATTAAGATAGTGTTACTTATAAGACCTAACTTAACTAAGAACGATTGTAACAGGTAAAAAAGTTGGACAAAATCTGTAAACTGAACAAACAACATATGATATAGGTATTTAAGAAAACAATAAAAAGAAATTTTAAAAAATGGAACCTATTGTCATATGTGGTGGACCTGTCCAGAAATACAAACAAATTGGTATAAAATACAAACATGGCTGAAGGAAATAACCAGGCAAAAAATAAAAAAGAAACCAGAAGCATTTCTTACTGGGGATACTAGATCAAGACCTGGAAAAGCGATATTATATTATATTATACATATATTATATTATGTTATACATCCTCAGAGCAGTGAAAATCAATGTAGCACAATATTGGAAACAGGGAAGTGTACCAACCAAAAGTACATATTAATCCAAAAAATCTGGGAATGTGCAGAATTAGACAAGATGACATTAGAATTGAAAGAAAAGGAAGATTCACAGTATTATGAAACTTGGAATCTACTGTATGACCTGCTTGAAAAAAGACAACATAATAAACACATTAAGGATTAATTTTGTATAAATTTAAGAAAATACTAATATCACAATAAAGATAAGTATTTACAGTATATATTATGTTATATGAAGTTACACAATATATATTGTTGTGGTTAGCTCTGGCCCAGCTCCTGCCCCAAGGAATGTGGAGGTGGATGTGGGGGAGACATCCACATGCCGCAGGCCTGTTTTGCTCCCAGTAGAATCTGACGACGAAATCTCTTCTGACCAAGGAAGCGTGAGTGACAGGGAAGAGGGGAGTTTGGTAGACAGCCCAGGAGGAGATCAGTCATCTGTATCATCCCTGGATTCTGAACAAGAATTAATGACACATCCACGCATGCGTAGAGTGATGCATAGGAGACAACAACTGAAGGATTATTACAAGAGAAAATGAGGCCACCTGTGGTTGGGTGGGGCTGCTGTAATTAGTGCTACAGATAAAAGTGCAGCCTGGCGTTTTAGCCTCATAGCAGTTTATCTGATTCATTGTTTCGTCAAGATCACGGTTTTTGCTGTTCAGGATTGTGTGTGTGGACTCTCTGGACTTTAGAATTGGACTCAATTTCCCAGTTATTGGGTGAGCAATTGGACTGCATTTAACCTGTACCCTGTGTGTACCAAAATATCCCTTTGATATTTAAAAAGGGAGCTGTTTCTGTTTTTCTGTTTATAAAAACTTTTGGGTTTTCCTTTTATCGTGTGGTGTGTGTCTTCCTGGACTAATTACCCTGTAATTACGGACGGTTGAGACATGCCGGCAGAACAATATATGATGTAGAATAAGATAGAATAATACGTTTAAAGGTGAAAAATTATAGAATTATATTAAATTAGTAAAAAAGTAAGAATTATTCGTCAATACGAATACCACAAAACAACCCTTTTGTTTTCTTGTGCTTGTCTAGTGCAGTGTTTCCCAACCTTTTTTGAGCCGCGGCACATTAATCACATTTTCAAAATCCTGGGGAACATTGAGCAGGGGGTGGGGGGGCACAAAAAAGTTTGGACAAAAAACCCTCTCTCCCTCCCCTTCGCTCTATTTCTCTCTCTCTCCCTCCCTCTTTCTCTCCCTTCCTATTTCTCTCTCTCTCCATCCCTTTGTTTCTCCCTTCCTTCCTCTCTCTTTTGCTCTTTCTCTCTCCCTCCTCCCCCCCTATGCTGTCTCTTTCTTTCTTTCTTTCTTTCCTTTCTTTCTCTCTCTCTCTCTCATTCTGTCTCTCTTGCTATCTCTTTCTTTCTCTCTTCCTTCCTTCCTCTCTCTTTTGCTCTTTCTCTCTCCCTCCTTCCCCCCTCTTGCTGTCTCTTTCTTTCTTTCTCTTTCTCTCTCTCTCTCATTCTGTCTCTCTTGCTGTCCCTTTCTCTCTTTCTTCCTTCCTTTCTCTCTCTTTGCTCTCTTTCTCTCTCCCTCCTCCCCCCCTCTTGCTGTCTCTTTCTTTCTTTCTTTCTCTCTCTCATTCTGTCTCTCTTGCTATCTCTTTCTTTCTTTCTTTCTTCCTTCCTCTCTCTTTTGCTCTTTCTCTCTCCCTCCTTCCCCCCTCTTGCTGTCTCTTTCTTTCTTTCTCTCTCTCATTCTGTCTCTTTTGCTATCTCTTTCTTCCTTCCTTCCTCTCTCTTTTGCTCTTTCTCTCTTCCTCCTTCCCCCCTCTTGCTGTCTCTTTCTTTCTCTTCTCTCTCTCATTCTGTCTCTCTTGCTATCTCTTTCTCTCTCTTCCTTTCTTTCTCTCTCTTGTTCTCTCTTTTCCTTTCTTCTCTGCGGAGGTCGGCAAAGCTTTTTCCGGGTAGGTTGGCTGGGGGATAGGGCGCGCGCGCGCACACGCACCACTGATGTTCCAAAGAACCTTCTCCGACCTCCGCTGTGAGAAGGTTTTCTCCGAGCGCTCGTCGCCGTTGCAGCCACCACTGCGGGAGGAGCTGGAGAAAGGGGCAGATCGGGCGGGCGTCAGCGGCGAGAAGCCAGGGGTGCGAGGGGAGCGGAGGCACTGGGGGTGGGGGCAGCCGCGGAGCCGGCCTCCGCACTTTCATCGCTCCCCACACCAAACTCCAAAACCAGCTCCTTACGCGGAAGAATTAAGCTCTCCTTTTTCCTGCCTTCCTTCTTTGGGGCCCAGCAGGTTTGTGCCGGAAGCAGGAGCCGGGGGACCAGCTGTGAGTGGGAGCTCCAGGTCCGAGGCACCGGCAGCACCCCGCCCAGCTGGAGCTTCCCTAGGAGCTTCGCGGCACACCTGCCCGTGTCTCGCGGCACACTAGTGTGCCGCGGCACACCGGTTGGGAAACGCTGGTCTAGTGTATTGTTTGTGTATCTTTTTTAAATGCATATAAATCAATAAAAACTATTTTTTTGCAGCATCTCCACAGTCATGTGATCAAAATTCAGATACTTGCCAAGTGACTCATATTTATGATTTTTGCAGTGTCCCTTTTTGAAAACTTCTGGCAAAGTCAATGGGAAGCCAGATTCACTTAAAAACTGTGTTACTAATTTAATAATTGCAGTTATTCACTGTTTGCAATAGCCTTATAAAATGGAGTAAAACTCTCTTAACAACTTTCTCCTTTAGCAATAGAAATTTTGGGCTCAATTGTGGTCATACATCATCAAGGACTATGTGTAACTATAAGTACCCTGAATTGCACCTGGAAATGCACTGGTAATCAGTGCAGCACATGTAGGAATGATGTTATGCTAAAATTTGTTCTCCTAATTTTAAATCCTGCTGATGGATGTTGTGATTTAATTTTTATTAGTTTATATTGTAAAACAGCATTTGGGTTGTTTTCATATTAAGTAACTAGAAGCAGTAATTAGAATACTAATCTTCGTGTTTGTAAAAAGATATACTGGTATGTGATACAGTATGAATTAATGAAAGAGTAGCCGTTCATGTTTTGTTTTGTTTTATTTATTTATTTATTTTGCCAAAAGTCACATTGGAAAAGTGGTTTGAGAATTGATTCTATAGATCAATTCATTCTATAGAATGTTGGTACTTTTATCCTAAGGAACAGCTTTCTACTTTTGCTTCTACTTAGCAAGTTACTTTTCACAGTAAAAGAAAATTCAAGGACTAAGCTTGAGCCAAGTATAATTGTAATTGTTGGGGAAATGTAAATATACAATACAGTATATGCAATGTACATTTTTTCTTCATGCTATACAGTGATAAACATTTGAAAAGGATCTAATAATGCATTTGATTTAATGAGTTACCCAAATGAGTTTTCAAGATAGGAAAATGTTACCCAAGTTCATAAAACTTTTATGTAAAGCTGATTAATTTAGTTTATTTAAAGTTACTTAAAATATTTTTATTTCTTCATTTTATTTCTAAGCCAAGACATCTTTATCAATTTTATACACATTAGAATTAGAATTCTCATTCCATACTTTCACTTAGATTTTGCTAGCATGTGTTCTAATTGCTATTATTTTCACAATAAAGCTGAAAATCCACCTGAGAAAAGGTCCCAATGGTCTTTCAAGAATTAGGTTGATTCTAGAAATCTGGTGTGACTGGCCTTTCAACCACAAAGGTCATGAGATGCTTTTGTGATTAATAAATGGAGAAGGAAAACAAGGAGAAGGGCAAGGAACTAAAGCAAAAGAATATCCCAGACCATTTTACTTACAAGTATGGGGATCTGTCCCTGGGAACCCCTTTGCCTTTCCCCAACTCAATACTTTAAAATTTATTTTTATATTCAAATATTTTATTCAATATTATTGATTTTATAAATGTCTTATGAAGATAAACTAAATTGTGAACCTATAAAATATATATTCATAAATAGTATAGATATGTATAATAAACTCACCTAAGATTTAAAATACTTTGGAACTAATACTTTTCTGTCTGCTTTTGTTGCAAACAGATTGTGAAGTTTCCCAAGACAAGTGACATGGACATTTGCTCATGTATTCATATCAATTTTAAAGAAATGAACTCATTCACAATAAAAGTTAACGTTTCTTTTTTCTTGACAATGAGAATTGC
Source organism: Erythrolamprus reginae (assembly GCF_031021105.1). Lineage (NCBI taxonomy): Eukaryota > Metazoa > Chordata > Lepidosauria > Squamata > Dipsadidae > Erythrolamprus > Erythrolamprus reginae. Next base: position 87,613,739 of record NC_091953.1, read on the forward strand.
CCTTTCTGTTCTAAGCCTGTTGTGCTCATTGCTTTTTCAGGATGTTACTTGCTGCGGGAAGTGCTATATAGCTCAACAAAATTAGAAGGCCCTGACAAGCTATCATTCAAAGCACTCACTCATTCAATCCAATTGACTTTTAAAAGACAAGGCAAAGACTCAGCAGGAAAAAACAGACAAATGAGAGAATGAGGGGTCAGATATTTATAGCTGAGCACAAGATGTCTGAACTCCCATGGCAAAACACAACATGATGGTAAAGAAAACATAGTGTGGAGAAATGTGTAAACACAGCATCATTCACTCCAGAGATCAACTGAACAGAGTATCAAATGGCAAAATTAGCAATGCTAATAGAACAAGATAGGAAAGAAACAGCACCCACGACTTCAGATCTTTGTGGTTTGCAGAAATTGGCCTTAAACCTGACAGCATCTTCAACAGCAATTTCTTTGCATCAGGAACTGTGCGGTATTCTACTATTCAACATATGAATGGCCATTCATCAGAGGAAAAAAGTCATAGAGGATTTTACAATGGATATTCACAGTGATCTGTGTGAAACTGGCTAAGTTACAAGCCACATTATATGTGTTGCAAAATGTGTTTTCTGTACCAGCATAATAACACTTTTTTTCCATACAGAACTTTAACCCTACTCCCTCAAATCCAGGTTAGTCAATAGAGTTTGAAAAATGGAAAGGGAAAAAAGGATAAATCTTATTCTATTTGCCTCTAACTGTGGTACTAGTGGAAATAAGCCTTCCAAAATCTAATCCTTGAGACCAAAAGTGTTCCAGATTTTATAAAATAGCAGCTTCTTAAGGGATTTCTTAGAAGAATATACCTATTTTTAAATTAAAATGATGATGGTTATTTACTGAATTTATGTTTCATTACTGTTCAGTTCTTGTGTTTCCACCTATTTTCAAAAATAAACACAAAAAACAAAATAGATGTCACTCAGTCAAAAGTTCTAAATTCCATCATTACTGGTTGTGTCCATGCTTGCACACATGCACAACACTTCTGCACATACGCAAAAGTGTCCCGGACGGATAGATGGAGTGCCCCACCACTGCCACTACCTGTTCACCAAACCGGGCTGAATCTGGAGCAACCCACCACTGATGTCACTCCACTGGGTAGATCATACTAGGGAATTAAGTCTACCAGATACAGTAGTTAAAAGTAATTTTTACTGAAATTGGTTATAACAAAAATTTTCTTTGCCTACTTGTGTTCCTCCTTCTTCCTATACTTCAGTGAATAAGGACAATTTTTTTCTATCATTTATGAATATTATCTTGTTGTTCTGGACATAAAAAATGTCCCATTTTAAATTTTTTATATTTTTTAAATGCACAGATTTATTTTTAGTTGGTACAATATAACTTTTTTTGACATTCTGTTTTTAAAAAGTGAATACAAAAAGTCCCATTTCTCTAGATAATGATTCCTGTATCTTTCCCTCTTCCCTCTACAATAGGATTATCAAATGCAATTCCTTTTCTCAACAAAAACAATAAAACCTACATTCGAATGGCAGTCTAAGGTCACAATAAAATCTCATAACACTTTAAAAATCCAGATGCTAATGTGGAAGAATTGTTTTAACAGCTCTCCAAAAGGATGATAGAAGGGTGCTAGGTACAAGTCTGAGGCAAAGAACTTCAGTACAAAAGTTTGCCTTCAGATCAATTACTTCCTAAATTTCATGTCAGGTAGGGTTCTTTAAACACTTTCTTCCTAGTCTCTCATACAAGATAAAAAGGTGAGGCATGTCTAGTTTAATGAAAAGAAGTACAGGATAGCATTGTTCCAGTATTTGAGGGGCTGTCACAAGGAAGAGGGATTCAACCTATTCTCCAAAACACCTGAAGTTAGGACAAGAAGCAATGGAGGGAAGCTCTTCAAGGAGAGAAGCAACCAAACACAGAAATTTTCTGACAGGTAGAATAATTAATCAGTAAAATGATTTGCCTCCAACACTGGGTGCTCCAACACTAAAGGTTTTAAAGATGAGATTGGACAACGATTTGTCTGAAAGGGTATGGGGCTTCCTATTGGAGCAGGTGGTTGGATTAGAAGACTTCCAAGGTCTGTGCCAAGTCTGTTGTTTATTCCTTTTAATAGGAATAGGCAATTTACCGCTTCAAGATGTTTGTAACCTGCATTTCCCAGCAATGTCATTCTGTATTTTATAGCTTCCTGTGATATTTTTGATATAAAAACGCAACTGTTTTGGAAAAATACTTGGATTAGCCAAATATTTCAGAAGAAATATTTCTTGTGGAAGGAATCTGAAAATACATTGTAATTTGGATCACAAACTTGTGTATGGTTTTGGGGACATATATTATATCAAATACATGTCCCCAAAATTGTATGTATGTATGTATGTATGTATGTATGTATGTATGTATGTATGTATGTATGTGTATGTATCTCTAGCTCTATATCTGTGTCTGTCCGTCCGTCCGTCCATCCATCCATCCATCCATCTATCTATCCCAAATATCAAATCAAACACTTTGCCATCATTGTGGGTTTGTGCAGATGCTGCTGAGATTTATGGTTGGAAATTTATAGCCTTGTTAAACAACCATTCATTCAGTGACTGAAGTTACAATGATGTTGAATGAATGGGACATACAATTGTACCTCATAGTTGCAGCTATCTCAGCAGCCCTAATGGTGACATGGTTGTGATTTGGGCATTTATTTACAATAGGAAAGAATGATTGCAGCATCCTTGGCTATGAGATCGTCATTAGCAACTTTCACTGTAAGCTTCCAACAGAAAAGGCAATGAGGAAGCTATCATGAGGGTGCAAATGGGAATTAGGTGACTGTCTGATGCTGTAACTACCTAACAGAATTTACCTAACAGTGGCAGGTGGAACTACTGCAACTTCTATCATAAGTCAACATAGTTCTCTGACACTGCACATAATGTTTGGATTGCCAGTTCATATTACCATCTTTAAGCAAGGACTCCCTGTAATATATAATGTGGATTTCCCCCCCTGGAACCCAGCCCAACCCCCCAAGACAGTTGTAGCATTGAGTAATAAACAAACTAATTTATTCCATTGTGACTTAATAATAAAGGTCAGTTTTTCTTTTCATAATTGATGAGTAGGTATAGCATTAAGGTAGACAATATGTAGCTGCCATTACCTCTCCCCTAGGATTTAGGAAAGACTGAAAAAAAGCCCTAATCTTCTTCTTTAAAAAGCATACCAGTAACTTCCAATTTTTCTGGAAGTGTTTACCCATGACTATATACCCTGGCTTAATTATTTCTTCATTCTTTTTAACTTTGTTTAAGAGCCATATAATGTGTGCTTGAAGTGGGGCCATGCACTTTTGAAAATCTGTACACTGGAGATTTTCTTAAGACCTTTTTAGTTGCTATAGAGTCTATAGACTACCTACTCATTTTACCGAAAAATTGGAACTTCAACTTATTAAAGTAAAAATAAAAATAATTGTTTGACAAAGTTATGGTTTCCATGAAAAAAGAGAGAAAGAACTGCTTAAGCTAAAATGCAGCAAAAGGTTTATTAAGCTCAAAAAGAACTCATTTTTCCACATGTGTTAAATATTATCACTGGGTATAATAGAAATGATTAACAATTGCTGAGTCCTCATGATCAAGGATAGATTGCAAATAATTATACTAAAGTTTAAACATTTTGAACAATAATGTGAAAATAAAGGAGGGGAGGGAAGCAAATAGAACTCAACATGATAAATATTATCTCTGATGATATAAGCATCAGCTTGCAAGAACCTACTATCTGTTTGATGGAAAATTCTTACAAAAGATATCCATCACATTATGAAAAGTTATATCAAATGAATGACTGAATATCAATATAAAATGAATTCAAAATGAAGCATAAATGCAACCTCTTTCTTTTAAAGACAATTGTTGTCCTTTCTTTTAACATTCCGCAAAAAAGAAGCAAAGAGGATAAGGCTTTTTAATGTATTTTTTTTTAAACTAAAGTGAGCTTTACTGGACTATAAAATAGGAAGAGAGGAAAATAAACTCTCAAATGCCTTTCTATTATAAGGTTATATGACATAATCTGGAGAAACTAAATGACTTGGTATTCTTCAACAATCTCTTTTATTGTAGGGCACTGCCCTCTGCAGCAGGAAACTGGGATTTTTGTTACTAAATATAAATATTTGTCTGTCTGTCTGGTAATATCTTTAATTTTATTCTGAAGTCTGAGAGGGGAAAGGTAACAGAGTAAGTTATAACACTTAGGAATTTAATTGCCTTATATTTTTCACTGCAATATATTATAAACTTTAACAAAGCTTAGTAGGAGTAACAAAATGAAAAATATCATAAACAATGAAATTCACCAAGAAGATAGTACTAAGGGTTACAGAAAGTCATTATATGTCAATCAAATGATACAGTGTGTACTAGTTCATATTTAAAATCAGGAGACTTTTGATAAAACTGCTATGTTTGGAAAATCAGAATCCATGTTACAATTGGGTTTTAATCATGAACTATTTATTTTATTATTTTTGATAACTATTAATTGGGTAAATTCTTGATCTTAAAACTTTTATTTAAAGATAAACTGATACAATGCTTCTTTGAGTAATTCTACATTGTTACACAATTTCATTGTTATCTAAACATATTCACATTACACTTGATCTTATTTCTTTTGTCCATATTTCTTATACATTTATATTTACGTATTTACATATTATAATTCTTTTTTTTAAAATAGTTTTTATTAAATTTACAAAAATATACAAAGGGAGGAAGAGTAGATACATCGTATTTTACATCATTATGTCGACATATATTCATCATGCTCTTATTATATTTATATCATATAATTATTCTGTTTAAGTGAATTCTATTATTTCTATTATTATTGCATATCAGTACCAAAACAAATATATCAGAGCTAAGAGTTCTGTCTAAATAAATTGTTATCTTATAACTCTTCCTTCCCGTACCCCCCCCCCCCAGTGAACAGTTCTAAGATACCTAAGATACCTTAGATTGAACGTTGAGCGGCGTATGGTTGCCGCGGTTTTTCCAATAATTCCCCCCCCCCAGTCTACACTTGAATTAAGGTCTGATTGAATTGAAAAAAGATGTTAATAACGGTCCGATAAGAATATTCAGAGCTTTATAGTTGGTCAGTAGTACAGTGATCCCTCGGTTAGCGCGGGGGTTACGTTCCAAGACCTCCCGCGCTAACCGATTTCCGCGTTATACTGGATGCGGAAGTAAAAACACCATCTACGCATGCGCGCCATTTTTTTCATGGCCGCACATGCGCAGATGGTGGAGTTTGCATGTGGGCGGCGGGGAAGACCAAGGGAAGGTTCCTTCAGCCGCCCAACAGCTGATCTGCTCCGCAGCGCGGAAGCAGCGAGGAGCCGAAGATGGGGTAAAGGCAAAGGGGAAACCCCATCTTCGGCTCCTCGCTGCTGCCGCGCTGCGGAGCGGATCAGGTGTTGGGCGGCTGAAGGAACCTTCCCTTGGTCTTCCCGCCGCCCAGGCAAAGGGGAAACCCCAAGATCGCTTGCCGCTTGCCGCTTTGCAGCTTGGAGCCTTGCTTCGCCTCCTTCGCTGCAATAGGCAAGCGGCAAGCGATCTTGAGAAAGAGAGAGAAAGGAGGGCGACTTGCCAGTCCACGCCCCCCTGGATGAACAGCCTCGCATGGCCCCAGCGCCGGGCTCCGCTGTTGCCTCCGCCCCCATTCGGCTCTGCAGCTGAGAGGCCTTCCCGGCAGAGCCCTCCCCAACAACTCCCGCCGCCAGCGCAAAAAAGAAAAGAAAAAAAATCCCCAAAAGAGGCAGGCACAAAGCGGGGGCACAAGGGGAGCTGCCCGGCAGAGGTTGCTTTTTTTCTTCTCGTGGGCAAGTGGAGGGGGGGAGAGAGAAGGGAGGAAGAGAGTGTGAGAGAGGAAGAAAGAGAGAGAGAAATGATAGAAAAAAGGGGAGAAAAAAGAGAAATGAGAAAATGATTGAAGCATAGTGACAGGAAAGAAAGAGAAAGAGACAGAGAAGTGACTCTTGGTGATGACGTATGACGTCATCGGGTGGGAAAAACCGTGGTATAGCAAAAAAAACCGTGGAGTATTTTTTAATTAATATTTTGTGAAAAACCGTGTTGTAGCGTTTCGCACTAATCGAGACCGTGCTAATCGAGGGATCACTGTAATCCTTTTTTCCCTCCTTATATATTAGCCTATCTTTAGTTTACATTTTGTCTTTTTTCTTTTCATTACCCACTCATAGAATTTTTCCCAAACCTTGTAGTATGTTGAATCCTCTTTTTTTTTTAAGTTTTTGGGTGAGTCTGTCCATTTCTGCACAGTCATATATTTTTTTAATAGTTTCTCTTTCGGTTGGTGTGTCCTCATTTTTCCAATTCTGCGCAATTGTGATTCCTGTAGCTGTAATTATATATTGAATCAGATAAAAATCCTCTTTTTTATATTCTAGATCTATTATGCCCAAAAGAAAAATTTCAGGTTTTAGTTTTAATGTGATTGCCGTAATCTCTTGAATCCATGTTTGAATTTTTTTCCAGAACTTTTTTATGCGTGGGCATCTCCACCATAGGTGGTAAAAGGATCCAGTTTTGTTGTTACATCTCCAGCAGTTTGGCTTCAGATTGGGATAGATCTTGGCCAATCTGGCTGGAGCTAAATGCCACCTATAAAACATTTTTTGTGAGTTCTCCTTATATGATACTGATTTTGTTAGTTTCAAATTTTTCCACATTTGCTCCCATTGTTCTATATAAATATTATGCCCTATGTTTTGAGCCCAACTAATCATATTTTCTTTTACTATTTCAGTTTCCATATTGTATCCCATTATATAATTATACATTTTGGTTATACTTTTTTTTTCCATGTCCTAGTAGTAATTTATCAATTAGACTATCTTTTTCTTGAATTCCCTCTTTGTTTTTGTCTTTGTTCCATTTTGTCCAAATTTGGGCATAGGACCACCAATCAATATTAATATTTTGGTTTTCTAATTGATACCTAGTTTTTATGTTTCCCTTCTCATCCAATATGTGATTGTAAGTCAGCAACGTTTGTATTTGAAATAGATTAGGGTGCGAAAGAGCTTCCAGACTGGAGTACCACCTTGGGATTTTAGAGTAGTGCTCTTTTTTAATTTTCAGCCATGTATTTATTAGGGAGTCTCTAATCATATGATTTTTGAAGTATACCGAAATCTTATCTTTTTCATTCCATAAAAAACTGTGCCAACCCTGTAAAATATTGTGCCCTTCCAATGTCAGTAATCTTTGGTTTTGGAGGTTTATCCAATCTTTTAACCACAGTAGAACCGCTGATTGATAATAGCACTCAAAATTTGGTAAGCCAAATCCACCTTGTGTAACTCTGTTTTGTAGAGATTTAAATCTTACCCTTGGTTTCTTCCCCTCCCAGATAAATTTGGAAATAGTTGTATTTATTTTAGTAAAGAAATTTTTGTTCAATTTCACTGGAATAGTCTGAAATAGATATAAAAATTTAGGTAAAATAGACATTTTAATTGTGGCTATCCTCCCTGATAGCGAAATATGCATTTTATTCCATCTAATTAGCTGTTGCTCCGTTTTCTTAAGAAGTGAATCATAGTTATCTTTTTGGATTGTGCCACATCTTTTAGTTAGTATTATACCCAAATATTTTACTTTTTTAACAATTTGAATTCCTAAGATTCTTTCTAACTCCTGCTCTTGTTTAGTATCCATATTTTTAGTTATGATTTTAGTTTTTTGTTTGTTAATTTTTAGGCCTGCTACCTCTCCATACTGTTGTAATTCTTTCAATAGAAATTCACCAGCCTCTATTGGATCATCCACAATAAATGCCAAGTCATCCGCATAGGCCTGTACCTTAAATTCCTGTTTTTTTACCTTCAGGCCTGTGATTCTTACATTAAATCTTATTTGGTTCAGAAGTGTTTCCACTGCTAAAATATATAGAAGTGGGGATAGGGGACATCCTTGACGAACTCCTTTTGAGATTTGGAAGGAGTTTGTTAATTCACCGTTGAGTATAATTTGGGCTGACTGAGTATTATATATAGTTTGAATCATTTTTATCATTTTTGGGCCAAATTGCATTTTTTAAATTAATTCCAGGGTGAATTTCCATCTCAGGTTATCAAAAGCCTTTGGGGCGTCTAGAAATATTAACGCTAATTGTTTTTCTGAATGTGCCTCATAGTATTCTAAAATGTTCAATATCGCTCTTGTGTTATTTCGTATGTATCTTCCTGGCAGGAATCCATTTTGATCATCTTTTATTATTTTGTTCAGAATCATTTTAAGTCTCTCTGCCATTATTGTCATAAAGATTTTGTAATCAACATTGAGAAGCGATATTGGTCTGTAATTTTGTATGTGGTTTTTCCCCCCGGGTCTTTCGGGATTATACTTATTAGGGCTTATGTCCAAGATACAGATAGAAGTCCTTTTTCTAAAACTTCATTAAATATTATTACTAAATTTTCGGCTAAAAATTCCTTTAATTCTTTATAAAATTCGGCCGGTATCCCATCTGGGCCTGGGGCATAGTTCCCTCTAAGCTGAGCAGTGAGCAATCGCTCACTTAAAAATCATCATCAACTCAGAGTTTTCCAAACCAGCCCAGAAGCCAAGAGGGAAAGAGTGAGAGGGAAGGAGAGAGAGAGAGGAAGAGAGGAAGAGAGTGAAACAGATAGAAAAAAGAGAGGAAGGAAAAAAGAAAGAAAAAGAATGGGAGTAAGGAAGAGAGAAAGAAAATCAAAATCTAGTTTGAAACTAGCTCAACTATTTAAGTGGCATTTTGATATTGATAGAGTTGCCCTATTATGAGCTCACTGTCATAGACACACAGTACAGTATTTTATTTTGAAATTCTCTGAGGCAAAACAGGGTGGGTTTTTTATTTGTTTGTTTGTTTGTTTCTTTCTTTCTTTATTTATTTATTATTTCTGTGCCGCCCAGTCCCGAAGGGACTGCCGCTCAGACACTATACTTTTCCGCCCCCACCCCCCAAAAAATTAGAGGGAACACTGGCCTGGGGTTTTATTATTCTTTTGTTTAGCTATCGCATTTTCAACTTCTGATAAAGTTATTTCTTCCTCTAGTGTAATTTTATCTGATTCTATTATTTTTTTTACTTTTGCTCCATCTAAATATTTGTTTAATTGGTCTGGATTTGATTTTTCCCTTTGATATAAATGAGCATAATATTCAACTACTATACAGTGATCCCTCGATTATCGCGGGGGTTATGTTCCAAGACCTCCCGCGATAATCGATTTTCCGTGGTATAGTGGTGCGGAAGTAAAAACACCACCTGCGCATGCGCGCCCTTTTTCCATGGCCGCGCATGCGCAGATGGTGGAGCCGGGGAGCGACGAAAGTGCAGAGGCTGGCAATGGTTGTTTTTAATGTCGGCCACCCACCCAACGCCTCCGGCCTCCTCGCCGCTACCCCCCGTCCGCCCAATTCGCCCCTCTCACCGGCTTTCTTGGGGCACGAGTCCTCCTGCAGCAGCGCTGGCGGCAACGGCTTCTCGGCTTTTAGAATGCCCGCCTCCTTCCTTCCCTCCTTCCTTCCCTCCCTCCTTCCCTCCTTCCTTCCCTCCCTCCCTCCTTCCCTCCCTCCTTCTCTCCCTCCTTCCTTCCCTCCTTCCTTCCCTCCCTCCTTCCTTCCCTCCCTCCCTTCCTCCTTCCCTCCTTCCCCCCTCCCTTCCTCCTTCCCTCCCTCCTTCCTTCCCTCCCTCCTTCCCTCCCTCCTTCCTTCCCTCCCTCCTTCCTTCCCTCCCTCCTTCCTTTTTAAAAAAACACTTAAACAATGACAGAATAAAAAACCCCAGCCCTCACCTGTGTTTGAATTTCATTCACTCAGTCATTCATTCATTCTTCTGTATGCCACTCAGTCCCAACACTTTTAACCCACAAATTACCATTTCCCATCCCCTTAATTACTGTACTGTACCTCTACCTCTACCTGTACTGTACACATTGAATAAGACACTTGCGTTGCGTTGTACATGTGCAGCAGCTCTGTTCAGTTCTGCAAGCCGCTCAAGCGTTAGGCCAACATCTTCTTCTTCGTCAGCTTGTTCAGTTTCCGCTTCCTCCTCCTCTTCTTCACTCGCTGACCTGGTCAGCTCCTCCAGATCTTTGTCTGTCAGCGGTAGGCCATGCTCATCAAGCAAACCATTGACTTCATCTGGTGTCATGTCAACGAAGCCTTCTCCACCCAGTGCCTGTGCCAGCTTCACAGAGTTCTGGACTGCAGCATCTTGAATTTCTTCGGGAGCAAATCCCTTGTAATCATGCACCACTTCTGGCCACAATTTCTTCCAGCAGGCATTCATTGTCTGTGACTTCATATCCATTAAGGCATTCTGAATGTTCTTCAGACACGATGCAATCGTGTACTGACACCAGTAGGCCTTCAATGTGAAGTTTTCATCAGCATCCATTGCTTCCACGATGCTTCCAAGGGAATTGCGTGTGTACAGTGCCTTAAATGCGCGGATAACACCTTGATCCATCGGCTGGATAAGCGATGTGGTGTTTGGTGGCAAGAATTCGACTTGCACCCCAGCATGTTCATGTGCCAGGTCATCATGGCCTCCAGCATTGTCCATTAGGAGAAGCACTTTGAAATTGAGTCCTTTGGCAGCCAAATAATCCTTCACCTGTGGGATGAAGCACTGATGAAACCAGTCCCGCGTGAGGGGTTTTGTAATCCATGCTTTAGGATTATGCATCCAGTACACTGGCAATGCATTCTTATTTCTGTTCTTGAGTGCTCTTGGATTTCGTGACTTATAAATTAGCCCTGGCTTCATCAAAAAGCCTGCTGCATTCCCACACATGATCAAAGTCACCCGATCTTTCATGGCCTTAAAGCCAGGGGCTTTGGCTTCATCTTGCATCAAGAAAGTCCATGAAGGCATCCTCTTCCAGAACAGGCCTGTTTCGTCCATGTTGAACACCTGTTCTGGAAGGTAGCCCCCTTCTGCAATTAGGTCTTTAAACGTGCCCTGGACGTACTTTTCGGCTGCACCTGTATCTGCTGAGGCAGCTTCTCCATGCAATGACACACTCTTCAGGCCATAGCGCCGTTGAAATTTCTCAAACCACCCTTTGCTTGCTGTGAATGTGTATGGGGCTGAAGAAGCAGAAGATGTTGATGGCTGGGGGTCTTCAGAGTCATCAGCACCTTCACCAGCACCTTCACCTGCAGAGAATGACAGGAAAGGGAGAGAGAAGTGACCCTTGAATGAAAGCACTTAAATAAGGACAGAATAAAAGCACTTAAATAAGGACAGAATTAAAGCACTTAAATAAGGACAGAATTAAAGCACTTAAATAATGACAGAATTAAAGCACTTAAATAATGACAGAATTAAAGCACTTAAATAAGGACAGAATAAAAGCACTTAAATAAGGACAGAATAAAAGCACTTAAATAAGGACAGAATAAAAGCACTTAAATAAGGACAGAATAAAAGCACTTAAATAAGGACAGAATAAAAGCACTTAAATAAGGACAGAATAAAAGCACTTAAATAAGGACAGAATAAAAGCACTTAAATAAGGACAGAATAAAAGCACTTAAATAATGACAGAATTAAAGCACTTAAATAAGGACAGAATTAAAGCACTTAAATAAGGACAGAATAAAAGCACTTAAATAAGGACAGAATAAAAGCACTTAAATAAGCCCTCACCTGCGTTTCCCTCATCTGCATCGCCTCCTTCTGTGTTTGCAAGACGGTTGTACAGTTGCTGTGCCTTTGTCCGTATGGTGCTGGTATCCAAAGCAATGCTCTTTTTGCGGCAGTCTTGTACCCACACGGACAAAGCAGCTTCCATCTTCATAAGGCGTTTGTTTCTAGACGTCACCATTCTTTTTGCAGCCTTGTTGAATGTCATCAGAGAAGTTTGCCTTATCTTCTTTTCGTCTTTCCGAATGTATCGCACACTCGATTCGTTGATCCCATAATGCCGACCAACATCTGCATAAGAGCGTCCCTCTCTCAGCATGTCCAAAAGTTCAATTTTCTCCTTAATTGTGAGTATCTTCCTGCTCTTTTTAGCGTCGCCGCCTCCGCTCCGCGTGCAACGTTTAGGAGCCATCTTCCAACAAGTCTTAACAAGTTCCAACAGTTCCAAAGCTTTCCAAAGATTTCAGCCAATCAGCAATGGCCGACGTCAGTTTGGTGATGACGGGCGGGAAAAACCGTGGTGTAGGAAAAAAAACGTGGACTATTTTTAAATGTATTATTTTTTGAAAAACCGTGGTGTAGCGTTTCGCAAAAATCGAGACCGCGAAAATCGAGGGATCACTGTATTCTTTTTTTTTCCATTGAATGTTGCATTTCTCCATTTTTATCCTCCAAATTCTTAATTGTATAAATATAGTTTTTTAAATAATAAAATTTCCCTAGTTTTACATAAAACGACAATGGGAAATTCAATCAACCATTTCAGCTAGTTTTCACTAATGAATAAACTAGTATCTAGATTATAACTATAAGTGAGTCTTTACAAGAAATCACTCTAAGGCCTACATTTGCAAAAGATACTCATGAATATCTTTTGGGATAATATGTACAGAAACTCCTGAATCTAGAAAATCAAAGAGAGAGAACAACATTTTATCCTCATATTTTTACTAAGTTCAGCTAAATGTGTCTTTGATTAAAACTATGCAACTACATGTGGCTACCCTTAAAGAGTGTTCAGAGACTACAATTAGCCCAGAATGGAGCTGTGCGACCTGTTGTGGGTATGCCTGGGTACACCTGTGTAACACCTACACTCTGAGCTGCACTGACTTCCAATTGGTCTCCAGATACAATTTAAGGTGTTGGTTATCACCTACATGGCTTAGGGCCAGGCTATTTACAGGACCATCTTCTGCCTCACACTTTCCCAGTGGCTGATTAGAGCCCACAGGGTTGGCCTTCTCCAGGTCCCATTGGCCAAACAATGTCAACTAGTGGGAACGCGTGGAAAGGTCTTCTCTGTGGTAGATCTGGCTCTCTGAAACCTCCCCTGGAGATTCGTATCTCCCTGCCCCTCCCCTCTCTCCCCTGGAGATTCGTATCTCCCTGCCCCCCTTGGCCTTCCATAAAGCCCTAAAAACCTGGCTCTGCTGGCAGGCCTGGGGTTGTTGAGCATTAACATTCAGCTCCAGCCTAGAAGTGATGAATGTTTTTTATTACAAGAGGTTTAAATTGTTTTATTTATTTTTTTACTTGCTATATGCCATCCAGAGTCTGATAGGAGTTAGAGGGCCAATACATTTTTTTAAAAAAATTAAATTATACACTGCTCAAAAAAATAAAGGGAACACTTAAACAACACAATATAACTCCAAGTAAATCAAACTTCTGTGAAATCAAACCGTCCACTTAGAAAGCAACACTGATTGACAATCAATTTCACATGCTGTTGTGCACATTCAACTTTGTACAGAACAAAGTATTCAATGAGAATATTTCATTCATTCAGATCTAGGATGTGTTATTTGAGTGTTCCATTTATTTTTTTGAGCAATATATTATATTTTAGTTTTCTTAATCGACTGACTTCCAGTAAGGTGGGCTTTCATCTCCCATCATCCCTAGTAAGGATGAGCTTCACTACAATTTTAATTAAAAGCTAAATAACAACACCCTTTTTATGGAAGTTGTTATTTAGCGTGCACAGAAGCAACAAACCTCACTGAAACATGTGCACACATGCATCCCCATGCGAGATTTTGCTACCTGCACTGGTGCAAGAAGCAAAATTTTGCTCGAACGCACTCATGCACCAGAACTGCAGAGTTGCACGGTAGGAACTCACTACTGAATATAATTAATGTAATGTAATGTAATATAATGTAATATAATTGTTTATTTATAATACCCCATATTACTTTTATTTATAATATAAACAATAACTAAATATAACACTTGCTACTATTTATGTTTTGTAGGACCTCAGCATTATAATTTCATTATGTTACAGTTATTTCAAGTGGGAAAACAGAGGCTGGTAAAAGAAATTTGTGCATTGTACCCAATGGCAATTACTGGGTCTATCCATAGATAAAATATTAACATATAACATACCTGACAGTTCTGTAGAATATGCCTACGAAAGGGTATAGTTGGTTTCCATAAAATGTAATATTCCTTTTATATTGTATTAAGACAAATTTAAGAATACAATAACAAGGTCAGTTTCACCAATTAGGGAGAGGCCTACATTCAGATGACAGTTCTCAGTCTATTATGTTAGTTAGAACATACTGGTAGGATTTCATTCTCCCTTTTTTGTCTAGAACACTTTCAAATAGAGGAAATATTTGTATATTTATTAATACACTTTGAACCCTCTTAATTAAAGTAATCCTAAAAAACATGTATTAGTTTAAAGAAAAGTTTAGAGTCTTAAAAAGGATGTATACAAGAATGAAAAATTATTTTATGAGGGTAACTATGAGTGATTTAAACTTAACTTTAAAATATGCATGTTAAGAGGAAGTTAATTTTTTTAAAAAATAAAGAAAGATAAGTAAAAGCTGACCACCCGACATGCTTCTTATGGATAGGTGAGATTTTAGTTATATTTACTTGGACTCAACATTTAAATATCCTGCTAGGTTCAATTAAGGTGCTGATGTCCTTCACTGATAAAAGCCTCACTTATTTTTTTTCTCTCACAACTGTTTTTGATTTTCTTGAGTACCAGCTTTATGTCACAAACAAAATTTCTGTATCAGTCTTCTTCAGATGTATTCTAGTTGTATTAATTAGACAATAATCCTCACTGGGGTTGTTATGTAAATATTAGTCTAACTAATAATAAGGCACTATATTTAGAAAATACAATTTTAAATCAATTGCTGTTACACTGTGAAATGAAGACTTTATGAGATTCTTAGTGCTGCTTTATCAGCATTCGGGATTAAATAAAAACATATCTGCTATTTTGCCTATCACAAGCTTTGCTTGTTTTCATTTGTGATAGTTTTAGGTAAAGCTAACTGCTTCATTTATATATAAGTTGCAAACAAGTTTCAAATGAAATATAAATGTATTCTTGTTGAATCTTAAATAGTTATTAAACAGATGGTATGCAGGATTGTATAATTTTTTTCATGTTGGTTTCACTGCTCTCTTTAATGTGGGATACAGCAAATCCACATTAATTAGTGTTTGCATTATGCTCGGATCCGAGCGGACCTCGACTCCAATTGGAATACAGAGTCGACTGACAACGAGTCAGTTGAGGTGACTGGGGCACGTACTTGTCCACCTGTCTGGGAAGAGTTTGATCTGGTGACACCTGATGAAGTGGACAAGGCCATTGGAGCTGTGAGTTCCGCCACCTGTTTACTGGATCCGTGTCCCTCCTGGCTGGTTTCGGCCAGCAGGGAGGTGACACGGAGCTGGGTCCAGGAGATTGTCAACGCTTCTTTGGGGAGGGGGTCCTTCCCGGATCCCTACAAGGAGGCACTTGTGCGCCCCCTCCTCAAGAAGCCTTCCCTGGATCCAGCCATTCTCAACAACTATCGACCAGTCTCCAACCTTCCCTTTATGGGGAAGGTTGTTGAGAAGGTGGTGGCGCTCCAGCTCCAGCGGTCCTTGGAAGAAGCCGATTATCTAGGTCCTCAGCAGTCAGGATTCAGGCCCGGCTACAGCACGGAAACTGCTTTGGTCGTGCTGATGGATGATCTCTGGTGGGCCCGGGACAGGGGTTTATCCTCTGTCCTGGTGCTTCTTGACCTCTCAGCGGCTTTCGATACCATCGACCATGGTATCCTTCTGCACCGGCTGGAGGGGTTGGGAGTGGGAGGCACTGTCCTTCAGTGGTTCTCTTCCTGCCTCTCTAGCCGGTCGCAGTCGGTGTTAGTGGGGGGTCAGAGGTCGACCTCTAGGTTACTCCCTTGTGGGGTGCCTCAGGGGTCGGTCCTCTCCCCCCTACTATTTAATATCTACATGAAACCGCTGGGTGAGATCATCCAAGGGCATGGGGTGAGGTATCATCAATACGCCGATGATACCCAGTTATACATCTCCACCCCATGTCCAGCCAACGAAGCAGTGGAAGTGATGGGCCGGTGCCTGGAGGATGTTAGGGCCTGGATGAGTGTCAACAAGCTCAAACTCAACCCAGACAAGACGGAGTGGCTGTGGATCTTACCTCCCAAGGACAACTCCATCTGTCCGTCCATTACCCTGGGGGGAGAATCACTGGCCCCCTCAGAGAAGGTTCGCAACTTGGGCGTCCTCCTCGATCCACAGCTCACATTAGAGAAACATCTTTCAGCTGTGGCGAGGGGGGCGTTTGCCCAGGTTCGTCTGGTGCACCAGTTGCGGCACTATTTGGACCGGGAGTCACTGCTCACAGTCACTCATGCCCTCATCACCTCGAGGCTCGACTACTGTAACGCTCTCTACATGGGGCTACCTTTGAAAAGTGTTCGGAAACTTCAGATCGTGCAGAATGCAGCTGCGAGAGCTATCATGGGCTTTCCTAAATTTGCCCATGTCACACCAACACTCCGCAGTCTGCATTGGTTGCCGATCAGTTTCCGGTCACAATTCAAAGTGTTGGTTATGACCTATAAAGCCCTTCATGGCACCGGACCAGAATATCTCCGGGACCGCCTTCTGCCGCACGAATCCCAGTGACCAGTTAGGTCCCACAGAGTTGGCCTTCTCCGGGTCCCGTCAACTAAACAATGTCGTTTGGCGGGACCCAGGGGAAGAGCCTTCTCTGTGGCGGCCCCGACCCTTTGGAATCAACTCCCCCCAGATATCAGAGTTGCCCCCACCCTCCTAGCCTTTCGTAAGCTCCTTAAAACCCACCTCTGTCGTCAGGCATGGGGGAATTGACATGTTCCTTCCCCCTAGGCTTATAAAATTTGTGTATGGTATGCTAGTGTGTATGATTGGTTTTTAATTTGTGGTGTTCTTAAAATTAATTTAATATTGGATTTGTCTTGTTTTGCTGTTGCTGTGAGCCGCCCCGAGTCTGCGGAGAGGGGCGGCATACAAATCTGATTAAACTAAACTAAACTAAACTAAAAGAAATAGGCAACTAAACTGCTATTAAAAATAACAATTAAATTTAAATTTACAGAGGAGACAGTGAAATAATTGTTTATTGTTTGATTTTATTAAACTCTTGGATTCTGTTAATGTAACCTTACAATAAAAGCAGAATTTGTTCATCTAGTTGTGTTACCTTGGAAGGACTGATTTGCAAATTTCAGTTAATATAACTGTCAGGGTTCCAAGTAATGTTCCATAGGAAATTATGACTCCAAGCCAGGGTTCCTCAAAGAATAGATTTATTAGACATGTCATATTGGTACAGCTGGTGAAAGCATAAATCTGAAGTCCTCTGGACTTTCCCCATCCAGTTCAAAATCCAACGTTTCCCCCCACATTACATTCAACCATAATGTGCCCCAATCAGGTCTCTTTCTCCATACTGGATGCTTTCCATCCATGCCCCCCTAAGTGCTGGTGAGAGTGTCCTTGGTTCCCAGTAGAATGTTATTTTGACTACATATCCCCCTCATCTATCTCTATCCCCACCTCTCTTTCCCACAGCTCCAGCAAGCCTCAAAAATCAGCCTGAAAATGCCCCTCCCCCAAAAGCCTGAAAACGGCCTAAAAAAAAACTGGCTGCAAGAGGAAGAGAAGCCAGGTTGAGGCAGACCCAAATGTGTCCTAGATCCCCCTTGTCCTAGAAACAGAAATTTCTCTCCTAGCCCCCTTCTTCACACAGGATTGCTCAGCATTGTAGTCAGAGAGGTAGCTTCCTTCTCCCTTTACATCTCTGCTGCTGGATGATCCCATGTGAAGAAGGGAGCTAGCAGGGGAGAGTGTGAGGTTGTTGCTTCTGGGATGAGGGGACTAGATGGGGTTCCCTTTTTGCCGGTGCTACCGGAATGCTCATGGTGACCGATGTGGAAGCGGCTGCATATGGTGGGCACGCGTGCCTCAGCGTGAGATTCGGCTTCTGCACATGCACCAGAAACCAAATCTGATGTGAGGACACATGCATGAGCGAGATTTCAGTGACTTTCAATATTTTTGTTCCCGCACATGCGCACCCACAAACTAATAGAATAAATACACACATCGCAGAACACAAGAACGCAGTGAGAAAAGAAGAAAAAACTTTATCCCTTTTCCAAAACCTCAAAATAACAGGACATGAAATTGATTTTGAAAGAACTAAATTAATTTCCAAAACCGAACACTCCAACAAAAGAATAATTATGGAGAAACCCCCCACAACATGAATAAAAGTGATGATACCTCCCACCTACCAGACATCTGGAAACTAGCCCTAATCAACAAAGGAATCCCAGCCATGAAAACTGACACCAGGCCAAGAATAATACAGGAAACCATCACCCTCACCAGACCCAAACCCATACCCACCCCAGAGACAAAATACAACCACAATCCAGAAGACAAACCATGGCAGTGCCTCCATCTGCTGCACCCCCTCCGACACACACATAAAGCAAACTGACACATGCCATAAACATATAGCCAGACCACAAACTCAGAGCCAACCCAAATCCCGGGATGTTACGCCACAGATATACATTACAAAACAGCTGACTAATCTGCAGGCATCAACTGCAACAATTACTCAGGATGTCATTCCTAATCTGCATACATCAACTAATCTACATACATCAACTGCATCACCAAGTAATCAGGATGTTTCAACACAGCCAGCCAAGTCACTTGCAGCAGCTGAGCCAGCACTCCACACCCAGCCATCAGTATTTATAGACGGACGGCAGCTCAGACCACTCTTTGTTCGCCTGAGCACAAAGCCAAAAGCACCAGCCTGAAGATGATGAGTGGGACTTCGTCGAAATGTTGCCAGGATTCTATCAATCTTACACGGGAAAAGACCCAAATATGCCAAAACCTACATACCTATATCCATGAAAATCTATTTATATTTATGTTTATATTTTTCTGACCTAGATTTCCTGTGGAAGCATAAATCAGAAACGTAGTCCCCAAAAACCTGTTTTTATTTCAACGGCTATTTTATTTCAACGTTATGAGTTTCAAACAGTTTTAATTAGCCCAACAGAAGTCTGCCACAGGCTGCTCCTGTTCCTCTGCTTTGCTGATGTCCATCTCTGGAGACTCCAGAATCAGCACAGAATTCCAAGATGGCCCTGGCCCCATCTCTGCCTCCGACACAGAGCCTTCTCCAGACCCATGTTCCTCCCCAGCCTCCTCACTGTCCGATTCAGCTGCCAATTCTACTCCCCCCTCTCTCTATATGTTTTTCTGTCGAGTATACATACATACATACATACATACATGCATACATACATGCATACATACATACATACAGACAGACAGACTGACAGACAGTACATATATACACACACACACATATATACTATATACATACATACATACAGACAGACTGACAGACAGTACATATATACACACACACACATATATACTATATACATACATACATACATACATACATACATACTATATATCTGTGAAGTCTCTCTGTGGGTATGTGAGTTGTTACTCAGCTTAGCTCCACTGTGCATGCACTTGTGCCTCCGCCAACCAGCTAATTTTGGGGTATTCGCCATACACGCATGGAGGGTGGGGCGCATATAGAAGACATATGCACATGTGTGTGGGGTTGATGGGGGTCACATGAGCATGCATCAGGGGCACACAGGCGGGTGTGCCATGCCCCCTGCAGCCCATTTTTGGTCCCAGAAGGCTGAAGGGAGACCTGGAAGACCCGAAAAGGGGTAGAGGGTCTGGCGCCTTCCCTTCACGGCCTGTTTTTGGTCCCAGGAGGCTGCAGGGAGGACTGCTGAGACCAAAATGGGGTGAGGTCACATGGTGATGCATGGGGGCTGGGGAAGCACAAGAGGTTGCGAGCGCATGCACAGGGGTGTCACATGCACATTGTATACAGAAAAAATAGGTGTCTCTTTTGGCCACTGCTGATAATTACCATTTATCATTTCAATCATTTGAAATAATTGTGGAAGGCATTCTCTGCTTTTCTTTAACTTGTTTTAGTGGCAAAACAGGTAAAGAAGAAGAAAAAAATACATTTAATTTTTGAATGCCATTTTGTTTGAGTTAAATTTCATGTCCTTTTTCTTCCTTTTCTACCTTCTCCTTTGTTATATGAGTCATTCATTCTAGTTAGATATGCTCCTCCAGTCAACCACACCACACCTCTACTTTGTTAATTAGTTTGATGAAATAAAACAAATTATTATCTGGATTCAGGGCAAATCATTTGTAAGACAATTTCAGCAGCCTGTGAAAAATATTGTAAAAATATTTGTGTGAATGCAGCAAGGATCCAAATTGAATTTACTACCATGCTTCAAAGATGTATTAATCACTGCTTGGAATAGGAAAGCAATAGTAATGGCTTATACACACACACACACACACACACACACACACACACAAAGGAATGGCAGTCCAAAAAAAAAAATCAGTTTACAATATACATTAGCAGTCTTATTTTCTTTTTACTGCTATATCCACATGATTTTACTGTATCTACTCATTGTATATGTAAAGCATTCTCATGTGTTTACAATACACAATAATTGAGTTATTTAAATAGTTCCACAAGTCTCATTTTCAGGGGCTGGATGTATCAGTACAAACTTTCTTTTGTGAATTATAAGAATTAATAGCTAAGCTGACTTCATCTCTACTTCTCTTGGGAATTTAATGCTATCTTGTGGTTTCAAAAGACTGAAAAGCGCCAGTGTCTTTTATTTCCTGAATACTGTACTACTGTTTTCTCCATTTGAAAAATAAAGGCCTTGAAAATTTATTAAGCTTTTGTAAAACTCTCTCTTTGGGCTTCAGCCACTCTCAGGATCTTATAGATTAAGGAGTCAAAACATTTTGAAAAAGGTGAACATAGATGGTCACTTACAGTTATGATCCACCACCAGATGAATACATTTATTAGATGTTTATGTTTCACCGCTCAGATATAGGATTTTCTATTTTACATTTGCCTTTTTTTTAATAAGCAGGCGAAGAGAATTGTATCTCTGAATGAAAGCCACTTCCCATTTTTATTTTTTGGACTCTTCATGGGGACATGTAAATTTTCATTTATACCTTTTTTTATAAATTCTAATGTAAACAAACTAGTTATTACAGCTTCTCACTCCTTACATAATAACAATGTCATCAATAAATATTAAATGTTCAGACCGACCAGATCTGCGTTGGACGATTTAGCAACCTGTAGTTTCGTACGAGTCTTCACTTTGTTGGCGACTAGAGGTTGTCCGCATTTTTACAATGCCGAGCAAGCAAGCCTAATACGTCTTCTATTGATAGCCTGCTGCATCTTCCTCCTGCTTCAAATTTTCCCTTTCCACCCAATCGCGGCAGCTCATGCAGCTATTTCACTCTTGAGAAAAGGTGAGAATCTCTACAGAGCTGATAAAAAGAGCCAATTAACTTAATATTGTAATTAATGTAGGAAACCCGCTTGCAAAGGTGCAGCGAGAGGGTAATAGAAACAAACTTTTCCTTTCGTGCGGGATCTGTCTCTTTAAGAAAGACGCACTACCTGTGTGGAATCAGCCGCCCGCATTAAGGTAAACGGAGGGCACGAAAAGCCAGACGCGGCTTTCTTTGGAGGAAGAAAAGAGGCGAAGAGGCGGAAGGGAAGAGTAAGCGGAGGTATATTACGGAGGCTCTTTTCTTTGCCTTGCACCCCGCCAAGAGCTGAAATTGAAAAATGCGGATTCAAGCCTTTTTTCTTAGCCTTGGCTAGCGAACCATTTTCACTCCCTTTCAGCTCCGAATGAATTTCTCGGAATAAAATACGATGCTTAAAATAGATATTTTATAACCACTTTAGTCAGTCGATAAGTGGGTCGGGACTCGTTTGGAGATTTGACCTGTTGCTCGGGTCTCGCTTGGAGATTAACGTCGCCATTAATAATCAGGCTGTGTTTGCAGAGACGAGCGTTTTGGCTTCTGAATATTGCTTCAACCCAGCCTTTTATGATTCGTTCAGACGTTCAGGGCCCTCTGGTGTTAGTCATTTGGCCAGCAGTGCTAGCTGTCAGTAGTACGCAAGGAGGACTCTGCCCCTGTGAGTTCTGGCCTTTAAATTGCTAGGTTGTGCTAGTTCTATATATAGAGAGAAACCAATTCTTTATGTTTTTGCAGCAGGAAACAGTCGAGTTTTGTGTCACTTTAAAGGCCAGCACTGTTATCATAAAATAATTCCGCTGAATGCAATTCATTTGGTGGAGTGGACTTGTCAAAAGAGGATTAGTACTCTTATAAAAAGAACAAAGGTGAATTAATGGTTTATAAAAGGGAAAAGTTGCTGAGATACAGCTGAATCTTTTCCCATTTCTCCTCCCTCATAATGGCTTTAATAGGCTGGAAGCTTTGGTTAAAGTGTATGAAAAGCTGTAGCAACAACATAAATAGAATCTTAAAATTCGGAGACAATGACCTTTCAGGCATTGATTCTGCAGTATTCGAGCAGAGTAAAATTCACCTTTTGAATCCAGCTGGGAAACTGGGAAGCCCCATTGAAGATTACTGCCAAATAAGTTGTTCAGCCCGCAGTTTGCCAGTTTTATAGCAGGCCCGATCAATATGGTAGGGATGATTTAAATTCAGTTACTTGACCAAGCTTATTAGATTTATTAGTCTTGCACAAAAGCGCTGGGTGGTTTAGCTGAAAAAGTGATAAATTATAATGCCTTAAATCTCTGGACTGCTGGTTCAGTCTTTGTCCTTGTTAGTAATGCCTTAATAACCAATTGTGAGTGACACTAATGGCTGCTTCTGTTTCAAATTGAGGCATCTTGGCCTCAAATTCTTTACTACTCCATTTTTTCTGTTGAACAAATAAGGGAAAGCCAAAACAGACAGAGAAGAAAAATTGGTGCTTTATCTGATTATTCCAACTGAAAGCTTGAACAGTGGCAAACTGGAGACACCAGTAATCAAACAACATGAGTTACATGTGCCATTTATTTAAAATATGTATTGGATTATATTTTAGTCAAAAATAAGAAATCTGCACACTTGCAAACTGGCTCCTATTTAGAAGTGAAATGTGGTTATATTGCCACTTCCCTAAGCCAGATAAGTTGAATCAAAGCAGTGTCAATTTTTTGCAAATAGTTTAGTTTTATTCATAGCTACATAGCAAAACAGCAATACACAAATTTTAAATAAAACTTGGATAATTAGAAGACTAAGCCAATAGAAATCAAGAATGAATAAATAATAGGCACATTTTCCTAACATGTTGCATGTTGGTACAACAGCAAATATGTTTTGAAAAGTCTTGTGGTTTTTAAAAAAATTATAACAAGCAGGGTTTTTAAACTTCAAGAAGCAGGAATCTGATTGATAATGGATTATCTCATTTTAATGTTTTGCTTAATAAACAGATAAAGGAGTTGACTGGAAGAAAAGGCAGCCTAAAGTTATGAAAGCTTAATATAACATTAAACATAGGCACTGGATATCAAAAGTATAAATAGGCATTACCAACCTTTTTAAGATCTGTTGTACTAGCAATAATTCTGATTTTTAAAACATATGACCTGTAGTTCATAGAACTGAGTTGCAGTGTTAAGGACGTGAAAATAGCCTTACTAGATTAGATTCCTTAATGTTTCTTTTCATGCATCTTTGAGAGTAATGTCTGTTAAATTCTGTGAGGTTTACTTCAAAGATAAGGTTTCAAATATACTTTATGTGTTTCTTAATATTCATGATTCTTAGCCATGAGGAAGTTTATGAGCTAGTAATTGGATTTCCCCTCTTTGATTTAGTTTCTGAATAAAGAATTGCAATAACCCTTTGCTGTTCTCACCTTTCACTAAGGAAAGTTTTTTTTTTTTTTAAAGCATTTCTGTTCTGCCAAAATCAGTTAATAAAATTGTTCTGGAAGAAAAACTTAATAGTGAAATTAATAATATAAATGCCTGCAATGGTAGATGGTAGATCCTGCAATTTGTATGATATGCGTATGCATAACAAAATTCTCTCATGTTTTGAGAAATGATAAAATTCCTATAAAGCCTATTTTTATTTAAAATCCTAATATTGGCATGTATATCTATTGCATTAAGCTTATGATATTCTGGGCTTGATTTTTTATAAAATTTTAAAATATTGTTTCCAGGTATATGCAACTTGTGTTTAAGCCATGGGGTTGAATCTTAAACATAATAAGGTTATTTTTAAAACAGGTCATCCTTGAATGATACTAAGGAGGCTTGAAACTTGGATCTTGGAAACCTTAATATATATATGCTGCATTTCATATTTTCTACAGAATTCATTTTTGTTGTATCTAGTTTACTATAATTAATTACCCAATTAGTTTATTATGACATCTTGATAACCATTGTTTTAAGTGGTGAAATCCTTGGTGTTTTCCAGTAGTGGGTTGTAAAACCCGTTGGTCCCTGTTTGTGCCAGGCACAACACTTCTGTGCATGCACAGAAGCATCCAGGGAGGGTGGGTGGAGCTTTCCGCTACCACCGCTACCAATTCACAGAACCGGAAGCAATCCATTGCTGGTGTTCTCTGAGTTTGGTTGTTTGCTTGCAGATATTTTGTTAATCTGACCAGGTAAATTTAAATTGTTTCGTGTTATCAGAAAAAAATCAAGAATGTCATGTTTGTATTGTTCCTGAATTATTAATAATTATTAATAATCCTTTAAGTGCCTCATTCTTTTTTCCTGGCGGGCAGCAAGATTCATATTCTATAATCTGGACTCATTTAAAGGCATGTGGACTACCAAGATAATATATAGATCCCTAAGACAGAGGCTGCAGTTGAAGCAAGATGGACTGCACAATTCTCTATGTAGAACCAAAAGTTTTGACAAATCTGACCAGTGTTATGTTTTACAAGCTTTTAATCTTTTATCCACATGCAGTGTAAGTATTAATTCTTACCTTTATCTTCGTGCGAAAGAATGGAAAACTTTAATTATTTGTTTCTCAAATATTGTACCAATTCTAAATGTGTTAAATTTATTATGGTGTGAAGGGCTTTTGGAGAAACTTTTATCCTCTAAAATGTGGCCTAAGGAATGCATGCATTTAATTTTTGTATACATAGTATGCAAGGAGCCCTGTAAGAAGGGTAAAATTACATTTTTATTAATTTATATAAATTATCATTCATGCGAAACCTACTTCTCCAGAAAATGAATTATAAGAATATTCTTTGAAATCCCATCAAAAAGCACAAACTAGTCTGATAATTTTGAAATATTTCCACTTTAAGCTTTCTTTTTTTCCATTTCCAAGTACCTGTAAGCAGTGTTCCCTCTAATTAATTTCCGGTGTGGGCAGAAAAGTATAATGTCTGAATGGCACATTTTCATGCCTGGGCATAGATAGATTGGAAACAAAAGGGGGTCACGTGACCTCAGGACACACAGCAATGGTCATAAATATGAAATGGCAGCAAAGTTTTGATCACACGATCATCGGGCTGCTGCGAATGTCCTAAGTGTGAAAAAGGGGCATGTCACTTTTTTCAGGGCCGTTGCGGCTTTGAACGGTCAGTAAATTAACTGTTGTAAGTCGAGGACTACAATGGTTAGTTGAGTTTTTCTGTGGAGCTTCAAAATGGAGTCCTGATCTGCTTCTAAAAGAGTGCACTGGTGAGACAGATAATCCTCGACTTCTGTTCTGACCCCAATGGAGGCCAACGTTTCTATCTCCTGAGTAAGACGGTTATTAAGTGAGTTCTGCCTCACTTTACTACCTTTCTTGCCGCAGTCATTAAGTGAATCCCTGCAGCTGCTTGTCAGAAGATCCCAAAAGACATGGCCACCATCATAACTACGTTGCCTTCTGCCGCATGAATCCCAGCGACCAGTTAGGTCCCACAGAGTGGGCCTTCTCCAGGTCCCGTCAACTAAACAGTGTCGTTTGGCGGGACCCAGGGGAAGAGCCTTCTCTGTGGCGGCCCTGGCCCTCTGGAACCAACTCTCCCCAGAGATTAGAATAGCCCCCACCCTTCTTGCCTTTCGTAAGCTCCTTAAAACCCACCTCTGTCATCAGGCATGGGTTCTTTCCCCCTAAGCTTCTACAATTTTTGTATGGTATGTTTGTATGTATGATTGGTTTTTAAAATAAGGGTTTTTAGCTGTTTTAGTATTGGATTGTCGCATGTTGTTTTTGCCACTGTTGTTAGCCGCCCCGAGTCTACGGAGAGGGGCGGCATACAAATCCAATAAATAAATAAATTAAATAAAGTTTGATCCAATAACCCATTTATTTTTCTAACAAGGAAGAATAGAAAGAATAAAATGGAAAAGGGGATTAAAAGGGGATACAAAAAATAAAAAAGAAAAGGGTTCGGTTCAAAGTTCTGCTTATATTAACGAAATCGGAGTTTGAGAAAGGTTCAGAGTCTACGGAGAGGGGCGGCATACAAATCTAATAAATAATAAATAACAATAATTAAGCTTGGAGTATTGTTTTGTTTGCTCTTTTTTAAACTGTAATAATTTTTTCTATTTAGATATTGCTGATCTGTTTTAATAAAGTTAGAAGTATTGATTATAATAAGATATGTAGTAGGTGATACTGATTTGGATTAATGCATAAATGGAATTGAATTTAGAATTGTTGGGGAGATTAATTATATTATTGATTTTTAATTGATTGAAAATAGAGAATATTTACAATGTTTTCCCTTTTTTCTTTTCTGAAATTGAAATTTAAAATTAATAATTAAGTAAGAAATGTAGATAAGTATTAATTGGCTAAATGTTAGATGGTTAGATAATTTTTAAATTTGGGATTAGGTAGATGTACTATTTAGAGGGGGGAAGAGGTCTGAAATTCGTATATGTTTATGTTTTGTTTTTAATTTTCTTTTGTTAACATCTGATTGGCTATACAAGGTTTTCTTGGTTTACAGAAAAAATATATAAAGAAAGAAGGAAGCAGTTTGGCATAATGGTTAATTAGTTAGAAATAAAATTGGTGGTGTACTTTTTGAAGGAACATTAAGAAGGGAATTTAATTAAATACACAGCTCCCTCCCAAGAGCCTAGCTATGCAAGGAAGGGCACAGCCAGCGCCTCGCTTTGCTGCACCCGCCCCGCAAAGCCAGGGAGCCCGACGAACGGAAGCATGACAGGAGGAAAGAGACTTCCGTTTGTCTTTTTATGCAAGCTGCCTTAATGCAGCCGAGAGGGAGGTAATGCAGTCGAGAGGGAGGTCTTTTTATGCAAGTTGCCTTAATGCAGCCGAGAGGGAGGTCTGCCTCCGCGGTAATGCCCCTGGACATCGCATCAGCCCCCCCCAAAATTAATTTTGATGACAGGCTTTACTATCTTTATAAGATAGTGTAAGTTTTCCAAGACTTTGCAATTCTTGTTTCTAATGATAGCAGTGGGTAATCGCCTGATCATTCAGAAAAAAATATAATATAAACAAAATCTGTACTCTTATTTTTGGAAATTAGTGATTATTTTCTACTGATAAAAATATATGACTACTTTTTAATTTTATTTTTTGGTATTAACTTTCTTGTGACATGCATAGGTATCCTCTAATAATACATGGTCCATAATGGATATGAAAACTAATCTCAATGTAATGGAAGAAAATAAAGTAAATAAGAAATCATCCAAGTCATTAGATGGTGGAAGACATCTTGAGATGGAAGGTATTAAGCACCCTTTTTCCTACTATTTTTTTTTAAAGTAGCATCTTATAGACAATGTTTATCTCATTTGAATTTTCTTGTCAGGCACTCTTAAAATTGGGGTTTTAGGCAATCTCTTAGGAATGCTGAAATTGGTTATATGTTAATGCTCCATTGGACTGGAAAATCAACTTTTGAAAGAAAAATGTTTATAGGGTATGATTCATTAAATAATGAATTATTAAATGCGTAGAGTACTCCTAATAAACAACTGTAGTGGAAGGTAAAAATAAAGCTTAAATCCTTGTACCTAGACACATGCACACACACAGATACACACACCTGCAAATACATTTATTGATTCTAATCTTGGCGTCTAATGAAAGTTGATTGTACGCCTTATAGAAGAGATCTACCCAATTTTCATTTAACGTCTGGTTCTTTAAAATATAATATTTAGAACAACATCTTCTCTAGATGACATGAAATAAGCACAGAATAGCTTTATCATGTATTTAAAAAGGAAAGAAAATATAATGGCATCTATTATGGTGCCCAGCCTTTGAGAGAGGCTTATTATCGCACCAGAATAAAAGAAGGGGATGAGTGAGCAATACAGCAAGACCCAGTCTTTAGTAGTTCAGTAAGGTACTGGCAGAAGCAGCGAAAGCTTACAAGAATCAAGCAGACAAACACCGATCTCTCCAACCCTCTTTTAAAGGGGGAGGTAAAGTTTTCCTGTCAACCAAATATATTCAGCTAAAACTGCCTAAAAAAAAGGTAGGTCCTAAATTTCTGGGCCCTTTCCCAATTCCCAGCTTTTATCTAGATGCATTTGTTTCTCAGTATTAATATGGAATCTAGATATGATAATGTCATTCGTAGATCTTTTGAAAGTAGTGAATACATCCCCTCTCAAGTGTTCAGGATTTGAGAGTTTACCTGTGCACATTTTATTTACCTGACAATAGTATGTTATTTCCAAGCCTAAGATTATATTGGTATTTTTTTCATCACTGAGCCATACTATTGGTTTGGATGATCCACATCTAATTTAAGCTCTGAATTATTTGCATGGTTTTGTCTTAGAGGGAGCCATGATAAAAATGAAGGCAAAAGCATTGGTACCCTTCAATATTTTTTACTATGTAGTAGATAGAGTATAATTTTTAAATTTGTACTATATCAATTGGATAAAGAACATATTGTATTTGATGTATAAACATATTTTTAATAAATAAATGAAATGGGATGGATATACAGTGATCCCCCGGTTATTGCGTTCCCGACCATTGCGAACAGGGTAATTTGCGATTTTTCAACCCGGAAGTCAAAACACCATCTGCGCATGCGTGCCTTTTTTTTTCCTATGGGCACGCATGCGTAGATGGCGCCCGGCAGATCAGCTGCTGGGCGGCTTCCCTGGGTCTTCCCCCTCTTGCTGGCATCAGCGAGGAGTTTCCCCACCGCCCACGCAAACTCCTCGCTGCCGCTCGCCCGCCCTTCGCCCGCCCACGCCGTTCGCTCCCCCTCTTGCTGGCGGGAGGGCGAGAAGCCCTCCCCAGCACCCGCTCGCCTGCCCTTCGCCGCTCGCCCGCCCTTCGCCCTGGCCCGGAGCAGCCGACAGAGGTAGACGGATGATCCATCGCCGCTTCTTCCCAGCGGAGAAATTCCAGCCCCCACCTGGTCCCGCCCGATCCTCCTCCCTGAGGCAGCTCGCCCTCCCATGGCCGCTTCCTCCACCCTCCATCGCAAGCCCTCGCCACTGCAGCCAACGCGCGCTGCGATCTTCAAGCCCGGCTCCTCTCGGCCCAGCATCCCGGGCCAAGCGGCTGCCTTCCGTCACTGAGCCTGGCTCGCCCGGAAGACCGTAGCGCGCGTTGGCTGCAGCGGCGAGGGAAGCCAAGCCGGCAGCAATGTCGCCGCCGCTGCAGCCAACGCGCGCTACGATCTTCCGGGCGAGCCAGGCTCAGTGACGGAAGGCAGCCGCTTGGCCCGGGATGCTGGGCCGAGAGGAGCCGGGCTTGATCCGCTGAGCCTGGCTGGCCCGGAAGATGGCAGCGAGTGTTGCCTGCGCCAGGGCGAACTTCTGCGCTTGGCTTGAGGGCTCAGTTGGGAAGGCGCGCGGGTGTTTTAAAACGTCCCCGCCGACATGGGGGGCTCGCTAGCACCCCCCCGAACCCCCAACCCGGGTTTGGGGGGGTGCTAGCGAGCCCCCCATGTCGGCGGGGACGTTTTAAAACACCCGCACCGCTTTCCAATGAGTCCCGAAGACAAACGCGGAAGTTTGACGTTTGTCTTCAGGACTCATTGGAAAGCCGCGCGGGTGTTTTAAAACGTCGCCGCCGACACGGGGGGCTTGCTAGCACACCCCCGAACCCCCAACCCGGGTTAGGGGGGGTGCTAGCGAGCCCCCCATGTCGGCGGCGACGTTTTAAAACACCCGCGCCGCCCCCAATCTTCGGCTCCTCGCTAGCGCTGCGGAAGTAAAAACACCATCTGCACATGCGCAGATGGTGTTTTTACTTCCGCAGCGCTACTTCGCGAAAACCCGCTCGTTGCGGGGGTCCTGGAACGGAACCCTCGCAACGAGCGGGGGATCACTGTATTAATATGCCGCCAAGGTTGGCCGTGTTGTGGACTGGGTGCCAATGGCAGCTGATTTTAGTTTGTTGCAGCATGTGCAACAAGAAGAGAACTTCGATTAAGACAGTGATGGCAAACATTTTTCAGTTTGCGTGCCAAAAGGTGTGTGTGTGGATGTGCTAGCATGCATGCACGTGCCCACACCCCTTCCCTCCCCCCTCCTGCACACCCCCTCCTGCACTGCCCTCCATGCATGCTCACAGGGCTTTCTGAAAGTGAAAAAAATGTTGTTTTAGCACTGAGATTCATTTGAGTGGGTAGGATGCAAAAAAAAATGCACACACACACACACACAGAGTTCTACTCTGCAATAGGCGCAAGTAGCACAGAATCCAGACATCCTACCCCAATCCCTGAAATCTAATTTAAGGAGTTGGAAGGAAGGAAGGAAGGACTTTGTGCCTAGTGGGCTGGGGAGAAGCTGCATCTAGCTCAGTGCTTGGCTGCCAGCATTTTGGGAGACAAGCAGCAGCAGCGGCACCAACTTGCAACTCTTGGGAGGGGGGGGGACCGAGTCTTCTCTCTGAGGGGTGGGGCAATGATAATATCATTGTCCTCCTTTTTAAAATCTGCTTCCAGTTGTGGTCACAAGAATGAAGGGTTGCAGATTTGAACTCTCTCAAATTCCCCCAGGCGTTCTTTGCCCCTTGTTAGTCACTCTCCCAGTGTTCGTTCGATCCGGTGCTTCTGTTTGGTGTTCCTCTTGCCTGGCAGAAAAGTTTGGCAAAGTCTTCTAGCAGTTGCTGGCTGATTCTCTCTGCTGTAAACATTTAACCTGACTGCTTCTCTCCTCCTTCTCATGTTTGCTCTCTGTGTATATGAGGCCGAGAAGGAAAAGAGAAGCAGCCACATTGAATGCTGCAGCAGAGAGAAGCCAGTATTTTCTCTCCCCCACCCCACTTCACAGTGGAGCTGCTCAGAAGGCAGCTCCTGCAGCTGCCTGTCCCTTTATGCCCCCCCCACCGCCATATTAAAGAGTCAGATTGGCACGTCTTGCTCAGATTTTGCTAGATTCCCAGGGACAGTGCAAGCAAGCCACCGGTGAACTTCCCTCCAGGACAAAGCCACATGCTGCATCAAGAGACTGAAGTGGGAATTTCAAACTGTCCCCCTCAGCTCCAACCCATGTGCACCTTAGCATCCCCGTTGTTTCTCACCACCCCCTTTTCCTGTTTCTGTTGCTGGGTCGCTGCACGGGGAGGAAGAATGTAGCTTTGTTGCTGCCCATTGCAGCTAAGAATCTTAAAGCGTGTGGCTCGGGTGCTGGATTGGCTCAAAGTTTTGCTGAGGAGTGTGGCTGTGGTTCCTGGAAACCCCGACTACAAGTGGGAGGCTGCTCCCTCCACTTTCCCGCCACCAGAGTAAGCAGGCAAAGCCCTTTTTTTCTTTCCAGACCAGCTCCAAAAGCAAGAGTTACACTTCATCACGGTAGCGGGAAGCAGCCTGAGAGCTAGATCGGGTACAAAACATCTCTTTAGCCGAGAGAGAAGCAGGGAGAGCTGGCGGAGGATTTGTGCGGGTGGACTGATGCATGCAGGGAGGCAGGGAAGCACACTGGAGATCTAAGCCCTTCATCCCTTCCTCAGTCCACCTGCTGATATTACCCCTTCACCAGCTATTATCCCTTCACCCTCCCCCCCACTTGCCAGCCCATGCCCTTTTGCCTTCTCCCGTGGTTGTGGCAGCAGCTGGGCAAGCCGTTCCCAAAGCTTCACTTTCCCTGGCTTCCACCTCACCTGAAGTTCGGAAAAATGTACTTCCGGTTTACTATTGTGCTGTTTTTTTGCACTACAGTGCTTCAGAAAGCTTTACTGAAACCTCCAGAGGAAAACAAACAGCCCAACGGCAAACCAGAAGTGCATTTTTCCAATCTTCTAGTTTGTCCATTGGAGAATTTCTTTGCCTCTGGGGCTTCAGGAGAACTTCCCTGAAACGTCCGGAATGTGAAACGGCCTTTCCCAAGACTGAAAATCAGCTGGCCAGCATGCACATGCATGCTGGAGCTAACACAGGTCGAAGTCTTGCATGCCCTCCAATATGGCTTCATGTGCCACCTGTAGCATGCGTGCCATAGGTTCAGCACCACATTAAGAGATGGTGGAATGTCTGTGAATTTGAGCTTTTTCTCTATTGGGCCCAATGGATGCTGTATCATGTCTTTAATCTCATACTCAGTCACTCAGCCTATTTGGATAAAAGTCTGCACTATGTCTCTTTGTGGTATTGTTTATGGCATTAGCGAACATGGACAAGAGAAAGAAAAACAAATTGGGATTATTTGGGAAAGCATGAATACTATTTTTGACTACATCGGTAGGTCTTCTACTAAACATATCTGATAGCTAATAACTTTAATTGGCTGTCAAGAAAGAGGGCAGGTTTTAGCTAAGTTATTGTACGTGTATTTATTAATATGGACATGTGAAGCACATAGAGGATTTTTTGCTTCAGGAATTAAAAATAATTAGTCTACCTTGAAAACATGGGCCTGAAAAGAGATACTTATTGCACAATCTTAGTGGTCCCATGTCCTACTATAGAAAGAAAAAAATATTCAATACTTTGCCATCTTAAATAATACATGCATGGAAACATGACAGAACAGTGTGAAAAATATAGCCCAAAAATAATTTTATTGGGGATTAATTTAATTATGCACATTTCTAAATTCTGTTTTTCTGCTATAGTCAGCTTTGCTGACTATAAACTGGATATAAACTGGATCCAGACCTGCAAATCAAAACAAATCAAATCTTTATTCTGATATTTGAACCAGAAAGCACAGCAATAAAGCAGTTAGATCTGTAATTACTAGCATGTTTTAAAATACAATAACATTACATGAATTATAACTGGTGCAAATAGAAATGGCAAAGACTAAAATGTGTGCTAAACCTCAACAACTTCTTCTCCTTCTCCTCCTCTTCCTCCCTCCCCCTTCCCCCTCCCCCTCCCCCCCTCCTTCTTTTCAACAAACAACCCTGTGAGGTGAATTGGGCTGTCAGATGGCATTTCTTTTGGGTAAGAGCCTATAGATAGTCAATATAAAAAATAAACAAAATAGTAACATTAAATGCAGCTTAGTTTCATTTTCTTTGCACTGGGACAAATGAAAAAAAGATGTCTACACGTCTTATTTCTAATCTGAATTTAGACTGTCCACTTGAGTTGTGTAGTCAGTAGAAAAAAGTAACATGTCCCAAACCTATGAGGTTATGTTTGCTGATCATGGCTTCAAGGAATCAATAGTTTTCATTCAGCTCAGGCGATATTAGTCCATATAGTTAATGTTTTCCATAGTCCTTAATTCAGGCATTGATCTTTTACTTTTTCTTAATGTCAGTTTTGTTGCTGAACTTTGCTACTAGGAGGTTCATCACTTTAACCATTATGATCTTCATCCTATGTAATGTTTTCCGTGCAGCCTTACATTTAGTGTCCTTTTTTCTTAGGTACTACCCATCTTTATGTTTTATTGAGTTTCATGTAATCTGTCCCCTTTACATCATGATATAAAATATAATAATATATTAAACTTGAATGCTAAGTTCAGGTGAGATGCAAGTTGATTATTATCTTTGTTAATACAGTGGTACCTCAAGATACGAACCCCTCGTCTTACGAACAACTCGTGATACGAACCCGGGGTTCAGAAAAAATTTGCCTCTTCTTACGAACTTTTTTCGAGTTACGAACGCCAAACCCGAACTTCCGGGTTCAGCGTTTGGAGGCTCCTGGGAAGCCGCCCGGCTGTTTTAAAAGGTGACCGCTGGGCTGGGGGGCTTCCCAGCACCACCCCGAACCCGGAAGTTCAGCAAAAGTTTGGGGTCCGGGAGGTTGCTGGGAAGCCCCCGAGCCTGGCTGTGACCTTTTAAAACAGCCGGGCAGCTTTCCAGGAGCCTCCCGAAGCTGAACGCCAAACCCGAACTTCCGCGTTCGGCGTTCGGCGGCTCCTGGGAAGCCCCCCCCCCGGCTGTTTTAAAAGGTGACAGCCGGGCAGCGGGGCTTCCCAGCGTCCTCCCGAACGCCGTTCGGCAAAAGTTCGGGTTCGGGAGGTCGCTGGGAAGCCGCACTATGACAGGCAGGGGAAGTGGCATGGAACAATGGGAAGCTGAAGCCGGCGGCGGTTTGAGCCACCCTTTGCCCCACGCTGCTTTGCCCTGCCTGTTGTCTTGGGCGAAGTGCTGGGGGGAGGGAGTCAGGAAGGTCCTCCTGCTCCCACCCACCCAGCCAGGGCGGAGCACAGCTGCCGGCTTCCGCGCCGCTCGCCCGCCCAGGATGCTGACCTGCTGCCTCGCGGGGAAGCCGGGCAAGAGAGATCTTCTGCCAGCCATGGGCGAGCAGCGGGGAAGCCTCTTGCAGCAGCTGCTACAGTGGAGACATTTGGGTTTTTGGCTGGGGGAGGAAGCAGGAGGTCCGGCCACCCCACCCCTTCACCTTCCCCCCCAGCCAGAAACCCAAAGGTCCCCACCACAGCACCCGCTGCAGCCCAAACGGCAAAGCCGGGCAGTTCCCCAGCTGCCGAAGGAGGCTTAACCCCAGCCCTCTGTCCCACCCATCGCCTGTATCCAGCAGAAGCTGCCACCCGAGTGCTCTTGCCCAGCGGGAGGCGAAGAACTGGGGTGGGGGGGCTGTCGGGACACCCCCCACCCAAGCACTTTGCAGCACTTTGAATCCCGCCGGCCAAGAGCTCTCGGGCAGCAGCTTCTGCCAGACATGGGCAATGAGCGGGACAGAAGGGCGGGGAGAATCAGGAGGCTCCTTTGGTTTAGCCAGGAGAGGAGCGGCAAAGTGACTTGGAGGAATGGGAAGTCCAAACCGCCCGGTTTCAGCTTTCCATTCCTGCACGTCACTTCGCCGCTCCTTTTGGCTGGGGGGGGGGGGTTAGGAAGGTCCTACTTTCCCCCCCCAGCCATAAACTCACGGTTTAGCCAGGAGAGGAACGGCAAAGTGACTTGGAGGAATGGGAAGTCCAAACCGCCCGGTTTCAGCTTTCCATTCCTGCACGTCACTTCGCCGCTCCTTTTGGCTGGGGGGGGGAGTTAGGAAGGTCCTACTTCCCCCCCCAGCCATAAACTCACGGTTTAGCCAGGAGAGGAACGGCGAAGTGACTTGGAGGAATGGGAAGTCCAAACCGCCCGGTTTCAGCTTTCCATTCCTGCACGTCACTTTGCCGCTCCTTTTGGCTGGGGGGGGGGAGATAGGAAAGTCCTACTTCCCCCCCCCCCAGCCATAAACTCATGGTTTAGCCAGGAGAGGAACGGCGAAGTGACTTGGAGGAATGGGAAGTCCAAACCGCCCGGTTTCAGCTTTCCATTCCTGCACGTCACTTCGCCGCTCCTTTTGGCTGGGGGGGGGGAGTTAGGAAAGTCCTACTTTCCCCCCCCCAGCCATAAACTCACGGTTTAGCCAGGAGAGGAACGGCGAAGTGACTTGGAGGAATGGGAAGTCCAAACCGCCCGGTTTCAGCTTTCCATTCCTGCACGTCACTTTGCCGCTCCTTTTGGCTGGGGGGGGGGAGTTAGGAAAGTCCTACTTCCCCCCCCTAGCCATAAACTCATGGTTTAGCCAGGAGAGGAACGGCGAAGTGACTTGGAGGAATGGGAAGTCCAAACCGCCCGGTTTCAGCTTTCCATTCCTGCACGTCACTTCGCCGCTCCTTTTGGCTGGGTTGGGGGGAGTTAGGAAAGTCCTACTTCCCCCCCCCAGCCATAAACTCACGGTTTAGCCAGGAGAGGAACGGCAAAGTGACTTGGAGGAATGGGAAGTCCAAGCCGCCCGGTTTCAGCTTTCCATTCCTGCACGTCACTTCGCCGCTCCTTTTGGCTGGGTTGGGGGGAGTTAGGAAAGCCCTACTTCCCCCCCCCAACCATAAACTCACGGTTTAGCCAGGAGAGGAACGGCGAAGTGACTTGGAGGAATGGGAAGTCCAAACCGCCCGGTTTCAGCTTTCCATTCCTGCACGTCACTTCGCCGCTCCTTTTGGCTGGGTTGGGGGGAGTTAGGAAGGTCCTACTCCCCCCCAGCCATAAACTCACGGTTTAGCCAGGAGAGGAACGGCGAAGTGGCTTGGAGGAATGGGAAGTCAAAACCGCCCGGTTTCAGCTTTCCATTCCTGCACGGCACTTCGCCGCTCCTTTTGGCTGGGGGGGGGTTAGGAAGGTCCTACTTCCCCCCCCCCAGCTGGTGGCAGCGCAACAAAGAGAGGCATTCACTTTCCTCCCGCCCGCAGCCGACTCACCGTGGGCTCCTTCCCGAGCTCGGAGAGCTTCCTGGCTTTCGTTCTTGTTGCATTTGCGAGTTTCATGCCCAGGAAGCTCTCCGAGCTCGGGATGGAGCCCACGGTCAGTCGGCTGCGGGCGGGAGGAAGGCGAATCCCCCGTGGGCTCCGTTACATCTTCCGCTGCCAGCCAGGCCATGCTGGCGGCAGCGCAACAATCACCTTCCTCCCGCCCTAGCCGACTGACTGTGGGCTCCTTCCCGAGCTCCCTTCCTGAGCCTCCCGTTCTCTCTCCCCCCTCTCGCCCCTTCGCCTCCCTGTGTTCCTAGGAGAAGTGCTGGGGATTGAGGCAAGACAGACGTTCTGCTCCTCACCAGCACTTCTCCTAGGAACACAGGGAGGCGAAGGGGCGAGGGGGCGGAGAGAACGGGAAGCTCAGCATTCCGTCAGCCGCAGCGCTGGCTGTCAACTTTTCTTTTTTAGCACTGGGCAGGAGCTGACTTGCCTCCCCAGTGCTAAAAAGAAAAGTTGACAGCCAGCGCTGCGACTGACAGAATGCTGAGCCTCCCGTTCTCCCCCCCCCCACCTTGCCCCTTCCGGTTTCGGCGTTCGGGAGGCCGCTGGGAAGCCCCAACGCCTGGCTGTCACCTTTTAAAACAGCCGCGCAGCTTCCCAGCTGTCTCCGAACGCCGAACACCAAAGCCGAACTTCCGTGTTCGGCTTCGGGAGACAGCTGGGAAGCCGCGCGGCTGTTTTAAAAGGTGACAGCCGGCCTGGGGGGCTTCCCAGCACCCCCCCAAACCCGGGTTCGGGGTTCGGGGGGGTGCTGGGAAGCCCCCCAGGCCGGCTGTCACCTTTTAAAACAGCCGCGCGGCTTCCCAGCAGTCACCGAAAGCCGTTTTTTTGCGGGGGGTTTTTTGGTTGCACGGATTAATTGACTTTACATTGTTTCCTATGGGAAACAATGTTTCGTCTTACAAACCTTTCGTCTTACGAACCTCCTCCTTGCACCAATTAAGTTCGTATCATGAGGTATTACTGTACTTGATATAAATACAGATTTTTAATTTTTTTTTAAAAGGAACTATCATTCAATTTCCCTTAACAAAATAATGTTCACATATTTCAAATAGTATTTCAGCCTCCTATTTTGATTTCACTGTAAGCTCTTCCAATCTGATAGTCGTATAATGTACATTGGTACCCCAGTATTCCACTATGCTTCGGATGCTTACTTTGGATGCTTACTTACTACTTTGGATGCATATTCGACTGCTTCAAAATTTGTCAAATTTGGTACATTTTGCATTTGGTATATTACTTTGTACCAAAGTACAGACAGGAAGTCCTTCCCAGATGAAACAAAGCATCATGTAAGTCACATGGTTTATTTGATACTCATTTTTAGCACTTGTTGGGCCCCCTGGAACCAATTAATGATGAATACTGAGGTACCACTGTATACAATAAGCAGATATAGGAACAATAGCCAGCTTTGCCCATTTTTTTGGGGGGGGGGGCAATTTGCTTTGTTTTTCCATGTTATTTCTTATAATATGAGTTTTTATTCTTCTGAACACAAACTAGCCATAATATATTCCATTTTCTAGTGTAGACTACACAATAAAAACAGTCTTCGGAGAGGGGCGGCATACAAATCCAAATAATAAATAAATAAATAAATAAATAAATAAACATGCTGTAGTAATAAAGCTTTTTCTGTTGTCTTTATTAGCCATCGTTTGTGTATTTTACTGATACTTATTATTCAAGGCATAATGTAAAAATGCTATTTTTATCATCATAACCCTCCAAGTAAGAACCTGGTTCGCTATAAAGAATATGTACATCTCATTGCTTTTTTCTCTTCCATTTTTGAAATTTGGGAATATTTGTTTTCTGCTACAGTTTTTGTTTTCTTCTATTTCTTTCCATAACTTCTCAGATTCATGTGAACTAAGAATGGTTTCAGAAACTGGATATGTCTAATCTGATGAAAAGAAGGACAAGGGATGACATTATAGCAGTGGTCCAATATCTCAGGGGCTGCCACAAAGAAGAGTGAGTGAAGCTATTCTCCAAACCACCTGAGAATAGGACAAAAAGCAATGGGTGGAAACTAATCAAGGAGAGAAGCAACTTAGAATTAAGGAGAAATTTTTTGAAAGAACAATTAATCAGTAGAACAACTTGCCTCCAGAAGTTATAAATGCTCCAACATTAGACGTTTTAAAGAAGAGATTGGATAACCATGTGTCTGAAGTGATACAGTGTTTTCTGTCTAAGCAGGGGGTTGGGTCTGAAAGACTTCCAAGATCCCTTTCAACTCATTTATTCTAAGCATACTGAATTTGTTCTATACTTTAGACTAGACCTCTATAGTAAAATCTACTATATCTACTCTCTTTAATGCATATTCACCAATTTATCATACTTATTTGATATATTTTGATATACTTCAGATATATAGTGTTCCCTCGATTTCCGCGGGGGATGCGTTCCGAGACCGCCCGCAAAAGTCGAATTTCCGCGAAGTAGAGATGCGGAAGTAAATACACTATATTTGTAAAGGAACAGTATCCCAGGCCTTCCCTTAACACTTTAAACCCCTAAATTACAATTTCCCATTCCCCTAGCAACCATTTAGATTATTACTCACCATGTTTATTTATTAAAGTTTATTTTTAAAAATGTTTTTTAAAGGCAGACAAAAGTTTGACAATGACATATGACGTCATCGGGCGGGAAAAACCGT
The DNA here is from genome assembly GCF_031021105.1 of Erythrolamprus reginae. Taxonomy (NCBI): domain Eukaryota; kingdom Metazoa; phylum Chordata; class Lepidosauria; order Squamata; family Dipsadidae; genus Erythrolamprus; species Erythrolamprus reginae. The sequence goes on from NC_091953.1 coordinate 87,653,137, forward strand.
GGTATAGGGGAAAAAACCACAAAGTATTTTTTAATTAATATTTTTGAAAAACCGTGGTATAGACGTTCCGCGAAGTTTGAACCCGCGAAAATCAAGGGAACACTGTACTGATATACAGTTTGATATACTTCACACTGACATACATGATTGTTTCATAACTTACAACTGGAATAGGCATGGCTGACTGAATTGTATTTCTTCATCTTCTGTTTCCTCTTATGTAGTTGATTTATTTCCAATGTAGTGTATCCAGTGATGTCCATGGACTTTGAAGGCTAGTATTGAAGAACTAAAGAATTATCTTTGAAAAATTCTATTACCAGCAATCTCTCACCAACATTATACTGCTTACTCAATTGAATATTGAATTACCAGTACATGTCATTAACCTATTGCTACTATATTTCTTGATAATGCATTTTATACATTTTGTTATTTTCTGTAGAATTTCACAATGGTTTGTACTATTGCATCTGCAATAAACAGTTGATCTTGTGTACTGAATTTTGCTATATGTCCACTAATTCAGGTAGATAGGATGTTGCATATAGTGAGTTGTCCATGAACAGTTGTGTATGAATCCCCCAATCTTTTGCACTATATGATTGCCATCCCTTTCTTCATATGGACTTATAGCCTCAAAATAAAGTAAACATCTAAAAGGTCAATTTTGATCCCTCTTTGCTCACTGTCTTTCTAAAACATACAACATGGCAGAACTGATGGTTTAATGAAGTATTTTTTCCTGCCACTAGAAATCCTCCTAACTGAACTGAATGAACTTCGAAGTTTATTTTTTAATCCTGGCACATTATATTTTTGATGACTTTGTTTATAAAATAAATAAAACAGTCATTAAACATTGATGTTATTTCATTCATGCTCCCTTTCTATTGGACAGAAAGTGTGATATCTTTTAATGCAAATATTTGGAAAAATCAGAAAATCCTAAAGAGCTTTAGAAATTTGGAAATATTAAGCAGATTATATGAAAAACCCCTTTTTAAAAAGCTAATAATAGCAAAAATCTAAGCACAAAATGCATGGTTTCTTCCTGCATTCATTTACCTTGTTCATTTCAGTTTCCATTTCTTTGCTGATCATATGAATGCTTTTTAATCAGAGCATAAAAGTTAGTCTTGTCTTTTCATTAAAAAAATATACATCAGGCACTATCAATAAAATTCTCAGTGGTAAATCCATGCTAATATGGAGTTTATGCAAACCATCTCCAATTTATCCTGAAATGGAAATATGAAACATTGCACCAGAAGCATCATTTTCTTTTGTTACAAACTATAGCTGTGCTCATTGTGTTGTATGCTGATTATTTAATATATGTTAATGTTTTCTTTAGAGTCTTTTGTCACCAGCTCTCTGATGTTTTATTTGTGGATTTTTTTATCCATCCCCTGGCATCTCATTTTCTTGCTGTGGTAATATTTACTACTGTGAAATGCGTGCTGAGATACCTTACACTATAAATTTTCCACTTAATTAGTTGAATCCTGGAAAAAAGACGCATTACAATAAATGTCTGTTATGCACCATTTTATATTAGCTAATTATATTGCAAGGAATTGGGAAAGTCCAGAGTTACTTATTTTAAAAGGTAGTGTAGCAGGTTATGTTAATCAAAAGGTATGATTAAGCTGTTTCCTCTCCCTTGACCTATATGACCTGAAATAGTTACCACTGGTTTATTTAAAAAGTTATCTATAATACGCTCTTCCATTTCCTGCAAATAACAAGGTTGTTTTTTGCTACTAAGTAACAGCTGTTAATTGGAGAAAGTTAATTGTGATAGAGAAGATTATCCCCTAATGATACACCACAACCTTCAGTGCATTCAGAAAGTATTCTGCCCCCCTTCACTTTTGTCAGTTTTGTTATGCTGCAGCCTGATTTTACAGTTATTGAAATTCATTTTTTCTCATTAATCTACACTTAGCACCCCATAATGACAAAGTAAAAACACATTTTAGGAATGTGTGCAAATTTATTAAAAAGAAAAAAAACCCTGAAATATCACATTGCAACACTACTTGAAATTTAGCTCTGGTGCTTCCCATTTCTCTTGATTATTGCTGATATACTTCTACATCTTGATTGGAGTCCACACCTATCTATAGAAGGCCTTACAGCTGACGATGCATACTGTAGCAGAGCAAAAGCCACGAGGTCAAAGAAATTGCCTGCAGAGCTCAGAGACAGGATTATTGCAAGCATAGTTCCCTCTAAGCTGAGCAGTGAGCAATCGCTCACTTAAAAATCATCAACTCAGAGTTTTCCAAACGTGCCCAGAAGCCGAGAGGGAAAGAGTGAGAGGGAAGGAGAGAGAGAGGAAGAGAGAGAAACAGATAGAAAAAAGAGAGGAAGGAAAAGAGAAAGAAAAAGAATGGGAGTAAGGAAGAGAGAAAGAAAATCAAAATCTAGTTTGAAACTAGCTCAACTATTTAAGTGGCATTTTGATATTGATAGAGTTGCCCTATTATGAGCTCACTGTTAGACACACAGTACAGTATTTTATTTTGAAATTCTCTGAGGCAAAACAGGGTGGGTTTTTTGTTTGTTTGTTTATTTATTTATTTATTTATTATTTCTGTGCCGCCCAGTCCCGAAGGGACTGCCGCTCAGACACTATACATTTCCGCCCACCCCCCAAAAAAAATTAGAGGGGACACTGATTGCAAGGCACAGATCTGGGGAAGGCTACAAAAACATTTCTGCTGCAGTAAAGGTTCCTAAGAGCAGTGGCTTCCATAATTCTCAAAAGGAAGAAGTTTGGCACAACAGGACTCTTCCAAGGACGGGTCGCCTGGTCAAACTGAACAATCAGGGGAGAAGAGAGGTGACCAGGAACCTGATGGTCACGCTGATTGAACTGCAGAGGTCCTGGGTGGAGATGGGACAGAGTTCCAAAATGACAGCCAACACTGCAGCTCTCCACTGATCTGGGCTTTATGATAGAGGGCTAGTTAGAAGTCTTTCAGTGAAAACACATGAAAGCCTGGTTGGAGTTTGTAAAACAACATTTGAAGACTCTCAAACTGTGAGGAACAAGATTCTCTGCTCAGATGAAATCAAGATTGAATTGTTTGGCCTCAGTTCTAAACATTATGTCTGGAGGAAGCCAGATGGCGAACCTATGGCATGAGTGTCCAAAGTGGCACGTAAAGCCATGTTGCCAAGCACAGGCTCCTTGCCTGTTTGTCTTCTGGGTTTCTGGCATGCATGCATGTGTGATGATCAGCTGAACTTTGCACATGCAGTAATGCCGAAAACTGGTGTGCACATGTGCTGGCCAGCTGATTGTTGGGTGTGCATGCACGCTTCAACCTGGAAGTTCAGCTTTTCTGGGGTGTGATTTCTTCGCCCAAGCAGCAATGCCAAAAACACATGCGCACCGGCCAGCTGATTGCCAGGGGTGCATGCGTGTTATAACCTGGACGTTTGGCTTTTCTGGAGTGTAGCCCTTTTTGGCACTCTACTGAAAAGTTTTGCCATCATTGACATACCCAATAACATCATAACAGTGAAGCATTATGGTGGCAGGATCATGCTGTGGGGGTGTTTTGCAGCAGCAGAGACTGATCATGGCTGAGAGAAAATTGCCGAACTAAACACAGCCATATACTCATTGAAAATCTATGTCCAGACTGACTCAAAGTTTCACCTATATTCTGCTTAGTTCTCAGCTTGAACAAAGGAAAGGGTGGTGGCAAATTGGAATGTAAGGATGGGGAATGGCATCCAAGCATTAATAGTTCCCTTGAGACATGCTCCCCCCTTCGAGGACACCCAGAGCAGATGTCATATGTGGCTGGCTGGTTGTCATAATAAAATTAACAGAAGTGATTGGTGGACGTAATGTACTGTGGGTGGCCCGAGGGGAAAGAGGGAATGAACTATGCACAGGAAGCCCAGAGCTGATTTTGCTTCTGTGCCAATATGGATTTATTCGGTAAAGTTTATACTTTTGGTAAAATAATGTCAGAAGAGTTTCTTTTTCTGAATTCACGAATTGGACAGTTGATAGCATATTCCACATGGCTGAAGTTTCAGTTTGGAACATGACAACAACTATCCTGAGCACACAACCAGGACAACACAGGAGTGGCTTAGGGACAACTCTGTGAATGTCCTAGAGTGGCTCAGCTAGTGCCCTGACCAGAACTCTATTGAACATCTCTGGAGGGACCTGAAAATCTCTGTCCTTCAATGGTTGCCATCCAGCCTGACTGAGCTTGACAGATTTTGCAAGGAAGAATGACACAAAATCCTCCAATCCAGGTATGCAAAGTTTATCACATCATACACAAAAAGGCACAAGGATGTAATTGAACCCAAAGGTACTTCAATAAAGTACTGATTGAAGAGTCTGAATACTTATGCCAATGTGATATTTCAGTTTTTTCCTTTTAATAAATTTACAAATTGTGTTTTCACTTTGTTATTATGGGGTACTGAGTCGATTAATGAGAAAATGAATATCAACAACTGTAGAATCAGGCATGTAACAAAAGGGACGTCTGAATACTTTCTGACTGTACTATATCTGTTTAGTTTTAATTTAGTCTAATGTATGTCATATTTTGGAGAAAATGCTTGGGAAAACTTAACACTATTTCTTTTTAAAATTTCCTATCCACAGCAAAGATGAAACATCTCAACTTATCCTTTGCAGCCTCTGGCTTTTTGGGGATCTACCACTTGGGGGCAGCATCTGCTTTTTGCAGACATGGTAAGAAGTTATTGAAGGTTGTGAAGGCCTTTGCAGGAGCATCTTCAGGAGCTTTGACTGCCACTGTTCTTTTAACAGTGCCAGAAAGTATTGAGGTAATTGTGAAGAAGAACTTGTAATCTTGAAAACACAGCTTAAGTTTACCTTCTTTGGATGATCTCAGCTAAGCTTTTGAAGATAAGACCAATGTCTGGTTACAAAGCCACAGGATGTGTTTAATTGTGTTAGCAAAGGCATTGTATAGAGGAGAAAACTGCAACAACAAATTGATTTCACTCATTTTAATTTGCATTTGCAGATGTATTTTATTTTATATTTGGCTACAAATTTGAATATTGCAATGATGAAGATTACAAACAGGGTTTTTTATTTCTACAGATTTTAAAAACATGTTATTTCTACAGATTTAAAAAAATCTTTAAAAACATACAGTGTTTTCCCCAAAATAAGAACCTGTCTTATATTTTTTTGAACTCAGAAATAAGCACTTGAATCAAGCCTTATTGCCATGCACTTGAAAGTCTGATTGGGCTTATTATCAGGGGATGTCTTATTTTGGGGAAAACAGGGTAACACCTTAAAATATGTTAACACCATAAGTTATAATATAAACTGGCTAATTTTAACATTGCACATCTGGCTAAACCAATTATTGTGGCTTGTAAATTTGCAGTATTAACTTGTTTTCCAAAACAAAAAATAGATTTTTTTCCAGGTACCACCAATAAGCAAACTGCCGTGTTTCTCTGAAAATAAGATCCTGCCTTATATTTTTTTGAATCCTGAAATAAGCACTTGGCCTTATTGCCATGCACTCAAAAGCCTGATTGGGCTTATTATCATGAATGTCTTAGTTTGGGGAAAATAAGGTACAAGTAGTTCTTCATTAAAACCAGTCACTTGGTGACTGTTCCAAGTTATGATGTACCTACTAGGCACCACTTATGACCCAGATTTGAAATTGTGATGTTTATGGACTCCCCTTGCCATCATGTGATTGAACTTTATACATTCAGCAAATAGGGCTGCATTTATGGCTGTTTGCAGCATTCCTGAATGTGATGATGTTTTAGAGTACTTTTACCAAAACTTGGCACTTCCAGTTTTTAGCAAAATCAGGCCTGCAGGGAAGCATTACTTTGCTTAATGACTGCAGTGTTTGTTTAATAACTGCGGATTTGTTTAATAACCATGGTGATTAGCTGAACAAGTGCCGCAGAAGTGTAAATTTGTATCAATCATAACTGACCAGTTTTACATGTCACAACTGACAATTGTTAACCCAATGGGTTTACCACAGTCCTGGTAAGTTCCAAGTTTACCTGTGGAGTAAATTAGGTAATTGTCTTATGCAATTATATTTACAGAAATGTTAATGGTCACAGATATTTCTGAGTAAGAATTATTATTATTATTATTATTATTATTATTATTATTATTATTTATTAGATTTGTATGTCGCCCCTCTCCGCAGACTCGGGGCGGCTCACAACAATAAACAGAGAACAAATCTAATATTTAAAAATATTTAAAACCCATTATTTAAAAGAACATACAACACAAGCATACCATGCATAATACTATATAGGCCTGGGGGAGATATCTCAATTCCCCCATGCCTGACAGCAGAGGTGGGTTTTAAGGAGTTTGCGAAAGACAAGGCGGGTGGGGGCAATCCTAATCTCCAGGGGGAGCTGGTTCCAGGGGGTCGGGGCCACCACAGAGAAGGCTCTTCCCCTGGGCCCCGCCAGACGACATTGTTTAGTTGACGGGACCTGGAGAAGGCCAACGCTGTGGGACCTAACTGGTCGCTGGGATTCGTGCGGCAGAAGGCGGTCTTGGAGATATTCTGGTCCGATGCCATGAAGGGCTTTATAGGTCATAACCAACACTTTGAATTGTGACCGGAAACTGATCGGCAAACAGTGCAGACTGCGGAGTGTTGGTGTAACATGGGCATACCTAGGGAAGCCCATGATTGCTCTCGCAGCTGCATTTTGAACGATCTGAAGTTTCCGAGTTGTCTGCTAATAGATCTGATATGATTGAAATAAGTGTGACAACAGCATGCTCTTCCTTCACCACCTATAAAATGTGGATGAAAAGCCTTTGTATATGTGCTATAATGTGCTATTTATTTATTAACTAAATATTACATTTATAACACCAGCCACAGTCACGGAAAGTGAGTCTGTGCAGTTGAGAACAATTCTATACTGTTCGACAATTTCCAACCTATGTGACACTTGCAATTACTATTGCAAATCCTAAATTTTAAGAACTGTTTGTGTATCCCAATTGGTCACATCCTTTTAAGGGTTTGGGAAGTCAGTGATGGAAATCACTGTTGTTTAACCAACTTCAATTCCAGAAGCATTGGAATTGCCCAAATGCTACCTACAGCTGTTAAAGATAGTTCTGTATTTTAATGAGGATTTATCTTAATAAATTATATATTGAAAGTCTGTGGTATTAAAATAACTAAACATTGTCACCTGCAGTTTTCTTTGATTTAAAACTCTATGATTCTTTCCATAATTTCCCAGGATCTCTTTTGCTCATCCTAATCCTTTATAATTTAGAAACTGTACTCTAGCTGGACAGAAATTTCGGCATCATTAAATATTTCAGTAAAATAGTAGTAAATCTTAGTTAAATGGAAATAAATTAATAGCTTTTGTTGCATCCTTATCATCATTTGAATATTATGAGAAAAATACTAATTACCCCAAAAATAGGAATATTTCTGACTGTATTTACAATCAGTCTATGAAATGGTTAAGTAGGCATCAAAATACGTAAATTTATAATTCTATAAATGAATAATTTACTGGCAATATAAACTCTACATTATAAAAGTAATAAAACCCTGTCCCCCCACCCCCAAGTCGCTGTAGCTTTTCCTTTTCTTTACCACAATTCTTAGTATGATTTCAGAAGTCTTTATTTGCTTTCATATTGATTTTCATTTACTTTTAGCTTCAGTAATTTGATAACTTTCATTAAAATTATAATGCTTCCTGAGGGTAGAAACATAATGAATTTTATTTCATTTTTCGATATTGGTAACAAAGCACTATTCCTACTTATGTTCTGATACTTTGATATATGGGTTTTCTAAGAGACAAAAGCATATAAGGTATATTTAGGATAGACATCTTTTCTTAATCATAGGACCTTCATTAAAAATAGTTTTTTTTTTAAAGTAAAAGAGTAGAGTAACCGGTGAAGGAGTAGAGTACTGCAGTAACATGATTTTGGACCCTTCTCTGTTTGATGCTACATCCTTTCTTGTATGATTTTTCTTTTATTAAAGGTCCAATCATGTGAGCTTACAGTTAAGTTTTCTTAAATGTATACTAATTAGGAAGCCTGCCTACTAATATATATAGTTTTAAAGATTTGGAGTGTATGAAAAAGAAACCTTCCCCAAATAACATTCCTATTATCTGTCCATCTATCCATCCATGTGTATACATATGTTAAAAAGTCAGTTAAATGTTTCACATAATTAGATTAGTGTGTTGAGAGGAGCTGTGTTTACATTTGGTATATGAATCTTTTTTCAGAAATGTACAAATATTACCTACCAACTTGCTGAAGATACTAGAAAACTTTATTTTGGAGCACTAACACCTGGTTATGATCTCATGACAAAACTTAGGTAAGTATTTATACAGCCAAATTTGGTTTTCTGTGAATTCTCCAATAAATGGTTACATCAGAGATACTGCATTTGTGTTAGTTACTATGGAGAAATGCAGCATTCATGTTTTTCTAAATTATTTAGAAGTTGTTTAATTATTTAAGTGGACTAATATTTATTCTGTTTTTCCATAGGGGCTACATTGATTCAATCCTCCCCTCTAATGCCCACGAGATAGCAGAAAATCGCCTCTTTATATCAGTCACTAATACTAAGAATGGAAAAAATTATTTGCTGTCACATTTTGCCTCCAGGGAAGATCTTGTTAAGGTAGGAAAGTTGTATATTACTCCTATAAGTGAAATCACCCAGTTGTCCCCACTTTCTTAAGAGTTTAGGTTTTATTAGTTTTGGCCTGCAAACTCTTCATGTTCCTCATTTGAACAGCTTCCTTGCTTTAAAAATGAAGACTGTTGACATATTTACAGCCAGGAATTTATGACCTAATTGTCATGAAAATCTTTCAACTGGTCTTTATAGTTAATCTTCAACTTACAATCACAATTCGGACCAGAGTTTATATTGCTAAGCAAGGAGTCACACCCATATATGTTTCTCTTTATATTAAGGTAATATAGGTGGCTTGGCCTAGGACTGACAGAAAGGATTTTAAAAAGATCTTGCATTGCAGACAAGTAGGAATACCTGAACTTTAACTCTAAATGGATCTACTATTCACTCCCATACATTATTTGATAATTAACATTATAAACCGTATTGTCTGAAAGAGGAGTTAAAATAGAATTGTTGTTCAGTATTTTTCCTCAGTTAAGAAAGTAAGATAAGAATTATTCACATTTTTTCTTATATTTTCTAGGCTTTGTTAGCCAGCAGTTTTATTCCTCTTTATGCAGGAATAAATGCAGTGGATTATAAAGGACAGGTCTGTATAATTAGAGTTCTTATTCTGGATACTGTGTTTTTATGCGTGCTGCAAAAAATCCTCATATTAGGCTGATCATTACTATCTGATTTTTAAAGAACTTGTATTAACATGTCACCTTTGAAGCATTATGGCCTTGAAAACCAATTATGTAGTGTCATGCATCAAGACTTGCTCTGGCAAAAATATCACTCACACGGGCTTCTGAAATGGCATAAAATGTTTCTGATGTTAAAATTAATGAAATACTGTAGATGTCTCATGTGATTGACACTTAAGGTTATTATTAAAGCAGCAAAAAAAATAAAATAACTATAGCTGGTTTTCTTCATTAGTAACAATCTAGGAAGTAATTTCTGTACTTGCAATGGGTATGTGAGAATGACCTTGGGAGACAAGAGGAAGATCTGCAGGTTAGATAACAGTTAGATAAGAGGCAGCTTAGCCCAAAGAAGAAATGGAGGCATGACAAACATCTCAGAAGGGACCCTCTATATCTTCTTGGCAAGGGAGGAACAGATGTACTTTCAGACTTGCAACAATATGTTAATGTAACTTTACAATAATGTTACAGCTAGTACTTCTGGGTATGCTTCTTGTCTGAAGTATCTCACAAGGCTAAGAGAACTAGATAAATGTTTGCATCAGAGAATGCTGCCATAAGCACAACTTGCTATATTTTAAGCTTTTGTTGTGCAGGTATAAAAAGTCTAGTAATGATATTGTTTGCTGTGTTGGATTACAAATATTTCAACAGTTGTATGTCATCAGTGTTTTTTCTTGTGCCTTCTCTCTCATACTGAAAATAGCTGAGAATAGAATTGTTTAATGCTGTTAACTGTCTTTTTATACTATTATTAATTTAATTGATTTTTAACGAAATTGGGGCTTTAAGTAATGGATGACTGGGATAAACATACTTGTGGTTACGAATGGAATGACTGGTACGATTGGATGGGCGGGGGGCGGGGGGGGATATGGTATGGATGAGTGTATCGATAGTAGTGTGAATGATATGTCTGGCCCACCTGACGCCCGGGAGACAGGAGAGGGAGGGGCACCGATCTCTGGGGTGGCAGGGGGTCGGAATATCCCTGTGTTGCTGGGGAGAGGCAGATATGGCGGGGGCCACAGAGTTAGCCGTTCCAGGGGAACGAGGGACCGTTGCTTAATAACGGTCCCCTGTTCTGGCTCTGTGAGCCCAATCTTGGGTACTGGTGATGAGTGTAACTCTGGCCCTGGGCTCAGGTTGCTGCTGTTGAATGCCAGGTCGGTGGTTAATAAAGCTCTCCTCATCCGGGATCTGATCCTGGATGAGGAGGCCGACCTGGCATGTATTACTGAAACCTGGCTGGGCCCGGAGGGAGGTATTCCTCTCTCTGAAATTTGCCCAGCCGGGTTTCAGATATGGCATCAACCGCGACCCCAGGGGAGGGGGGGAGGAGTGGCTATTGTAGCCAGGAAGAGCCTTTGCCTGCGTAGACTCATTGCTCCGGAAATAGCGGGTTGCGAGTCTCTCTTGATGAAGTTGGACTTAGGAGTTCAGGTGGGCTTATTTCTCACGTACCTGCCTCCCAGCTGCGTGTCAAAAGCCCTGCCTGTGCTACTCGAGGAGGTAGCCGGGTTGGCGGTAGAGCTCCCCAGACTTATTGTCTTGGGGGACTTCAATCTGCCGTCACTCGGCGAAACCTCTGGGTTGGCACAGGAGTTCATGGCCACCATGACAGCCGTGGACCTGACTCAAGTAGTTCAGGGTCCGACTCACGAGGGAGGGCACGCACCTGACATGGTATTCCTTTCCGAGCAATTGAGTAATGGTCTGAGACTAAGGGGCTTAGAAGTGTTGCCTTTGTCATGGTCAGACCATTTTCTACTACGGCTTGACTTCCTGGCTCCAATCCTCCCCCGCAGGGAGGCGGAACCAATGAAGATGTTCCGCCCCAGGCGCCTGATGGACCCAGAGGGCTTTCAGACGGCGCTTGGGGTTATTCCAGAGGCACTCGTCCACAGTTCGGCGGAGTCTCTCGCGGAGGCCTGGAACACGGCTGCAGCGGGGGCTCTTGACCGGATTGCGCCTTTGCGACCTCTCCGAGGCGTTAGACCCCGTAGAGCCCCATGGTTCAACGAGGAGCTCCGGGAGTTGAAACGCCAAAAGAGACGTCTAGAGAAGCGATGGAGGAAGAGTAGGTCTGAATCCGATCGAACACTTGTAAGAGCTTTTATTAAGACTTACAAAGTGGCGCTCAAGGCGGCAAGATGCGCGTACCATGCCGCCTTGATTGCATCAGCGGAATCCCGCCCGGCCGCTCTGTTTAGGGTGACCCGCTCCCTTCTCAACCAGGGGGGAGTTGGGGAGCCCTTACAGAGTAGTGCCGAGGATTTTAACACGTTTTTCGCTGATAAAGTCGCTCGGATCCGGGCCGATCTCGACTCCAATTGTATAACAGAGTCGACTGACAATGAGTCAGTCGAGGTGACTGGGGCACGTACTTGTCCACCTGTCTGGGAAGAGTTTGATCTGGTGACACCTGATGAAGTGGACAAGGCCATCGGAGCTGTGAGTTCCGCCACCTGTTTACTGGATCCGTGTCCCTCCTGGTTGGTTTCGGCCAGCAGGGAGGTGACACGGAGCTGGGCCCAGGAGATTACCAACGCTTCCTTGGGGAGGGGAGTTTTTCCATCACTCTATAAAGAAGCGCTTGTGCGCCCCCTCCTCAAGAAGCCCTCCCTGGACCCAGCCGTACTTAACAACTATCGTCCAGTCTCCAACCTTCCCTTTATGGGGAAGGTTGTCGAGAAGGTGGTGGCACTCCAGCTCCAGCGGTCCTTGGAAGAAGCCGATTATCTAGGTCCCCGGCAGTCGGGTTTCAGGGCCGGTTACAGCACGGAAACCGCTTTGGTCGCGTTGATGGATGATCTCTGGCGGGCCCGGGACAGGGGTTTATCCTCTGTCCTGGTGCTCCTTGACCTCTCAGCGGCTTTCGATACCATCGACCATGGTATCCTTCTGCACCGGCTGGATGGGTTGGGAGTGGGAGGCACTGTCCTTCAGTGGTTCTCCTCCTACCTCTCTGGCCGGTCGCAGTCGGTGTTAGTGGGGGGCCAGAGGTCGACTCCTAGGTTTCTCCCTTGTGGGGTGCCTCAGGGGTCGGTCCTCTCCCCCCTGCTATTCAACATCTACATGAAACCGCTGGGCGAGATCATCCAAGGACATGGGGTGAGGTATCATCAATATGCGGATGATACCCAGCTTTACATCTCCACCCCATGCCCAGTCAACGAAGCGGTGGAAGTGATGTGCCGGTGCCTGGAGGCTGTTGGGGTCTGGATGGGTGTCAACAGACTCAAGCTCAACCCAGATAAGACGGAGTGGCTGTGGGTTCTGCCTCCCAAGGAAAATCCCATCTGTCCGTCCATCACCCTGGGGGGGGAATTATTGACCCCCTCAGAGAGGGTCCGCAACTTGGGCGTCCTCCTCGATCCACAGCTCACATTAGAACAACATCTTTCAGCTGTGGCGAGGGGGGCGTTTGCCCAGGTTCGCCTGGTGCACCAGTTGCGGCCCTATCTGGACCGGGACTCATTGCTCACAGTCACTCATGCCCTCATCACCTCGAGGTTCGACTACTGTAATGCTCTCTACATGGGGCTACCTTTGAAGAGTGTTCGGAAACTTCAGATCGTGCAAAATGCAGCTGCGAGAGCAGTCATGGGCCTACCTAGGTATGCCCATGTTTCACCATCACTCCGCAGTCTGCATTGGTTGCCGATCAATTTCCGGTCACAATTCAAAGTGTTGGTTATGACCTTTAAAGCCCTTCATGGCATCGGACCAGAATATCTCCGAGACCGCCTCCTGCCGCACGAATCCCAGCGACCGATTAGGTCCCACAGAGTGGGCCTTCTCCGGGTCCCGTCAACTAAACAATGTCGGTTGGCGGGCCCCAGGGGAAGAGCCTTCTCTGTGGCGGCACCGACTCTCTGGAACCAACTCCCCCCGGAGATTAGAACTGCCCCTACTCTTCCTGCCTTCCGTAAACTCCTTAAAACCCACCTTTGCCGTCAGGCATGGGGGAACTGAAACATCTCCCCCTGGGCACGTTTAATTTATGCATGGTATGTCTGTGTGTGTGACTGTTAGCATATGGGGTTTTTTAAATATTTAAATATTTTAAATTTGTCTGATTGCTTATGATTTGTTTTTTACATGTTGTGAGCCGCCCCGAGTCTTCGGAGAGGGGCGGCATACAAATCTAAGTAATAAATAATAAATAAATAAATATTACTGGTCTCCATATAGTAGTGGAAATGTTAAAGGGCTTTTTTAATGAGCTTTATGTTGTGGGAGTTTATACTGACATATAAGGGATAAGGAAGATGGACTTATTCATTTATCCTGATTATAAATTCAGTGATCCATGAAGCAATGTATAGCACTCTAAAACAAATATTTCCATTGTTACACAAGTTTAAATACTTAGCATATATCCTAAACATTTTTGTCATGTTCCATGATTTCTTTTAAAGTAGATTTTAACTGTACATCTTCTTTGTAATAGTATATATGTGAATTGCTAGAGAAAAGACCTGAGGATGAAATAGCATCTGAATTTTTTTAATGGTATAGGAGAAGAAAAAGAGTGAGAGTTTACTGTGAAAATATGTCCCTCTAATGTTTTGTTGGGAGGGTTTTATTACTGTTTCAATAATAACACGAACATTGACATACACATAGTCCTCGACTTATGACCACAATTGAGCCCAAAATTTGTGTTGCTAAGTGATACAACTGTAAAGTTAACTTTGCCCGATGACCTCTCTTAAGTGAAGCGAATCACTGCACTGTTGAATTAGTAACAATGTTGTTAAGTTAAACCACATTCTCCAATGACTTTGCTTATCAGAAGGTCACAAAATGAGACACTCCCTGGGACACTCCAACCATATGTGTCAAGAGTCTGAATTTTAATAATGTCACCATGGGGATGCTACAGTGATTGTAATTGTGCAAAATGTTTATACATCACTTTTTTCAGAGCTATTGTAACTTTGAATGGTCACCAAATGAACTATTGTAGGTTGAGGACTACCTTTACCTAGTGACAACAGAATAAAAGAGAAAGAACAAGAGAAAAATCACATAATGTAAAGATCTTAATATAGAAGTATAACAACTGTGGCAAAAGATAGCAAAGATAGTACCAATAATAACAAGGGCCTTGGATGCCACAGTACCACTAGAATACCATCAGCATTGACATTGGGTCGGATGCAGAAATAAGAACACGGACCACAGAGCTGGGATTTATGGATCACTTTATTAATTCAACTTGGACCTGCAGAGTTAAACCAAACTTCCGTTCCAAACATTATTGCACAACTATGGGCGAAACTCCTTGCTGAGCAAGGGAAGGTTGACCTTGACCTTGACCTTCTCTTGCTCTCTGCCATGCCCAAGGCATGTGGGAAGGCTGACGCCCAACTTGTCGCCTGTAGGCCTGCAGTAGGTGAGCCCCAAGGCCACCCTCTCCCCAGCACCCAAGCCAGGTAGGCCCTGGGCTTCTGAAGAGGGGCAACCCATCACCTTTCACAAGGTGCCCAAAAGGAGACCACACAGTTGCTGTTAGCTCCTTTTTCTGCCCCATACTGGCAGTAGGTCAAATCTCTATTTTAGGCTCACTGCCCCCCCCCCCCAATCCTGCACCAGCTCATGCAGGCACCTCTGCTGGTCCCCAGAGTCAATGACCCACTATCTGCCAATGTAACTTTGCCAACCAGATTTTTCCTGTCAGCCTGCCTCGGGCTTGTTTGCTGTCCTGTCCACGTTAGTACCCGACCACTATGCCTGCTGTCCTGTACGAGTTAGCGCAACCTGTGGCAGGCTTGGGCAATTCCAAGGTAGTACGGCATAGACCTCTGAACCTACCTTCGGCCTGAGGCCGGCTAGGACACTTTCAGGGTAGTATGGCGTATTCCTGTGAACCTACCCTCGGCACACAGTTGGTCTGTGTTAGAGCCGGGCTGTTAACCCCTGCGAGCCTGCCCCTGTGTGGTTCTCTCGCTGCTTTCACTCCTGTCTTCATCTTAGCATGCCTGCACTGGCGGGACTCATCTATGGTTAACATATCCCTGACTGGTGCTGTCGCTTTGTGTGAGTTAGCACCGAACCACGGTTCCCTGTGTTTCTCCTGCTTTTAATTAAAGTCTCCGACCATGCCAAAGCGGGAGGGAGGCAGCTAGTCGGTCCCTTTTATACCAGGGCTTACTACCCTGCCCTCTGGCCATCGTGCCCCACGCAGCGTGCTGGGCATGCTGAGTTGTTGCACGCATTCTCACGTGACCACCTCCATCCCTGCTTTCAGCGGCGGTGGCCGAGTGCTTCCGGCCCTGCCACAAATGTTGGCCCGCCTCAAGCTGCTGGCCTCTTAATTCTGGAAGTTGAAGTCCTCAACTATTAAACTGTGTTATGCAGACATTATGCAGAGACACCTATGATTTAGAGCATTATGTACCTGAAAAGATACATATATATATATATACAGTAATACCTCATCTTACGAACTTAATTGGTGCCTGGAGGAGGTTCGTAAGGTAAAAAGTTCGTAAGACGAAACATTGTTTCCCATAGGAATCAATGGAAAAGCGATTAATGCGTGGAAGCCCAAAATTCACCCCTTTTGCCAGCTGAAGTTCCCGTTTTCACACTGGTGGAATTTCCCTGAGACTCCCCTCCATGGGAAACCCCACCTCTGCGTTTTTGCGATGCTGCAGGGAAATCCCAGCACGGGAATTCCCAGCATTGCAAAAACGGACGCTTTGCTGGCAACAGAAATCCGGAGGTGGGGTTTCCCAGCGAGGAGAGCCTCAGCAAAATTGCAGCATCGCAAAAACATTGAAGTCCTCGAAACCCCACCTCCGGACTTTACCTCAGCCATTTCTTCTGAGGGTGGCCCACTGTCTTCTTTCCTCGCTGCCTCCTGTCTGCAGGGCTCTCTCCCGAGGGAAAGAATGAATCGAGGTCTCTCCCAGCCCCCAGAGAAAAGAAGCCTTCCCTTCGATCCAGACAGCCTGAATCCAAGGGAGCATTTTCCATTCTCTGCACGCTGGAGGAAGTGAAAGAACTGTCTAAGCCCTCAGAGAAAAGAATCCTTCCTTTTGATCTGAGAATCCTCAATGCAAGAGAGCGTTTTTTCATTCTCTGGACGCTGGAGAAAGAGAAGGAACTCTCTAATCCCTCAGAGAAAATGTAAAACGATCTCTTGGATTGAAGCTGCCCGGATCAAAGGGAAGGATTCTTTTCTCTTGGGGCTTAGAGAGATTGTTCACTTTCCCCAGCGTCTTTTCTCTGGCATCTGAATCCAAGGGAGCGTTTTCCATTCTCTGGACACTGGGGGAAGGGATATGTCTCTTCTATCCCCCAGAGAAAAAAGCCCAATGTCAGTACTTTCTCCCATGGCGTCCTTGTAGCGGGCTGGAGAGCGAGTGAGTGAGCAAGAGAAACGAGCCTTCTCCGGCCAGGCATTGGAAGCTCTGTGGGGGAGGAACAGTAGCCCGGCTGGCGCACACAAGGATTCAGGACCAACTCTAGCTTTGTGAAGCTGGAGTCCTCCGTGCCTGCCTCCGCCTCCTGCTGCTGCTGCAGAAAGAAGCCGAGGGGTGCCCTTCCTCATTGCAGCCACGGGAAGCAGCCTTACTGAGGGGTCGCCTGCTTTTTTTTCTTCCTCTGCCGGCATTCAGGTTCGGTAGAAGGCTGAGAAGCGCCCGGCTGTTTCAGAAGGTGACAGCCGGGCGGATTTTTGCGATCGGCGGCAGCGGGTTCGTAAGGTGAAAAAAGTTCGTAAGAAGAGGCAAAAAATTTCTGAACCCCAGGTTCGTATCTCGAAAAGTTCGTATCACGGGGGGTTCGTATCATGAGGTACCACTGTACTGCATCTTTTTGTCTTTTTGAAAGAACAATTGCAACCATCTTGCCTATGGACGCAAATATCCGAAACGATTATCTGAACGAAATCATTGAAAGTATAAGCTAAAAATATTTCAACAAAGTGTTCAGGTTTAGAAGTTTTCATCAAGAAAGGAGTAAAAGTAGTAGGATAGAGAGAAAAAACTAGGAAAACTAGAAATTAGAATAGATGTTGAAGTCATAAGGCTTTCTAGATTAAGTACAGATGATATAAGTTAGAAAATAAAAAATGCATAATACAGGTTTATAGTTGTTTCCCTTAGAGAATCAAGGTTTTAACACAGGAAATGGTGTCCAGATATGCAAAGCAGTTAATTACTGACAGAGCATAACTATTTCCACTAGAAATGGATTGATGGTGGCTTAACCAATGGCCTCCCTATCTTGCCAAAAGGCCGAACTGTGACTGTTTCTCCTTTTTGTGGCCGGCTAGACATTTGCCCAGAAAACAAAGGACGGGTGGATATTTATGCTAAACTTGCAAAGCAAGACATCATGGTGAGTTATGCAAGGAAAATTATTTATTTTACAATTTTTAGAATTACTCTTTGATATTTAGGAAGATGTGCTAAAAAAAAGTAACCTTGTTGTGTCTTTATTTTTTGGCATACACTGTAGAATTATTATACAGTACATTATATCCAACTTCCTATTATTATAATGTGAAGCTAGGAAAATCCAATCTGGTCACTTTGTTAAAGGTATGAAGGGTATACCAGGAAAAGTTAATTTATTAAGGAAACAAAATCTTTATTTTAGAAAGTGTTCAGAAAGCTTGATGCTTTTTTTATTGCCATCAGTTTCAGTATTGGGAAAGGTATACTTAGATAATTAACAGGAAATATTTTAAAGGATTTAAAAGTTTGAGAATTTCTGGAAGTTAATGCCAAGATAATACTGTCTCATTATATTTCTCTTTTTTTCCAAAGAAAATATATAAAGAATAGAAAGAAAAGAGGGAGGGAGGAAATGAAAGTAAGAATGTAGTAAAGAAAATAAAAATAAATATACAAAGAAGTGATTTCCAAACTTTAATCACAAGTATAGACAACTTTAGTAACGCTATCGCTTCTTAAATCATTAAAACAAATGATTTTTCATCTCATATCTTATCTATTTTAAAAAAAAACCAAAGCATGCCATTTCAATGCTGTTTTCAGCCAAAGTCTATTAAGAGTTACCAGAAATAACAATGTATCTATTTTAACTTTCATTAAATAAAGCAACCTTATATTCCTTCCTTTTATTTCTAATAATCTTAAGCATTAATACATTTAAATAATGTCATAGAACTGGATTTCATTTCTTCTTTGTCTCTTGTGAGATTCTTCAAAGCTTTGTTTCTTTTATAAGTCCAATATAGAAAAAAAAAGTCCAAGTCACTCTCTTGGTTTATTGTTCGTATAGCCCTTTTAATTTTTACATCTTTTTACATAACATCTTTTTCTATGTCATCACCTTTGCCATACATATTTATTTATTTGTTAGATTTGTATGCCGCCCCTCTCCGCAGACTCGGGGCGGCTCACCCTAACTCTAACCCTATAACATGTTTTAGACATAATCTATCCATAAAAGCAAATATTGCTGTTGAAATTATTAATACTAAGTGTTGAGTTCCATTTTTGAAAATTTCCATTCATTATTTCTAGTGTTAGAATAGTTGCCATTGAAGTTTTGTGGTTTTTCCCCTTTAATTGAAAATTTTAGTTTCCTCTAGTATTCAGTATTTACAATTTTATTGTATTTTTAAATTGAAAAAAGGCCTTTTCTCAAATTTTCTCATATTTCAAATATGTCTGGACCCTTAGTCCCTAATTTTAGTCAAGGTTGACTAAAGGTCAACTGAGATATTCTTTCCTCCTAGGCTTCTACAATTTATGCATGGTATGTTTGTATGTATGATTGGTATTATAACAAGGGTTTTTAGCTGTTTTTAGTATTGGATTGTCACATGCTGTTTTTACCACTGTTGTTAGTTCACGGAGAGGGGCGGCATACAAATCCAATCAATAAATAAATAAATCAATAAATTTAAAACTTTATAACATTATTTTCTGAAAGACTAATGTCAAACTAACTAGGTGCTTTGAAAGTTATTATCCAAAGATTTCTAATAGCTGAAAAGTACATAACCAGCAAATTCAAAAAGTGATTTTAAAAAGCAAGTACGCAAACTTTATAAAGTTTCCTACCATGATTCTAATTTATTTGTCTCCCACTGTTCTATGCTAGACTCCATTATCTTGCAGTATCCCTGTAAGGATCAACTGTTTTAAGCAGATAAATGTTTTTATCAAACTTAGTGATTAAATGTTAGTGATTTGGTTTTACCTAATTAAAAATAGCATTGATTAAGTGTGTAAGTTCAAACTCATGGTGTCGCATTGCCATCACATGACATTTCACAATATTTTCCCCCTTCATGGAGCTGGGATGGGTATGTCCTGCGTATGTCGCATCCAGCTTGCGTGCCACCAGTTTGACACCCCTTCATTAGACAAACTATTATTGGACATCTTTGTGGTGGGGGACATCAGGGCCAGGTTCATGAATTTGATCTTGATGCTTCAAAATTAAAATTTATTAGTAAACAACTGGATACTGTAGTGCAAATTTCCCTACAGTATATCAGGTAGATGGCAGTACATCAAGTAAAAATAGTTACTAAAACTATATACTTAACATACAAATGAATATTTTAAAACATGTTTCAAATATTACAAAAGGGGCAAATGATTTGATTAGCTTTTAAAAATATTTTAGAACTGTTTCTTTTCTGTTTCAGTTTTCTAGGATTGTGAAAATAATTAAATTAGGAAAACCAGTTTGCTTCAAATTTTAATTTAATTAATGTTCTAATTAATGTAATTATATTTAAGTGCTGTATGTTGGATAAATTTTGTGAAAACTTGCAGTCCCTAGGTTCTTACAATAAACTAAACCATGATTGCTTCCCCATGGTTTATTAAATACACTTCATTTGATTGGCCTCAAATATTGCAAGTCATAAGCCATGATTTATATACCATAGAGACCATTAACAAAATAAAGCACTTTATGAGTTAGCAAATGCAAGAATACAATCTGTATGAAATAATACATTATATCAAAATGTAATTAATTAAGCAGTAAATATCCTACTTCTTTTTCCTTCTTGGATGCAGTTATCCATTGGCAACTTTATTAGACTTCATCAAGCTCTATTTCCACCAAGCCAGGAAAAAATGGAATCGCTATATCAAGATGGATATGATGATACCATACAATTTTTATTGAAGGAAAATTGGTTTGAGTAGATTGTGTATGATGAAAATAAATAAAAAATTGATGGCTTGTCAACCCAAATCTTCAAGCATGCCCTACAGAGCCTAAAGGGCTGATATCACCATTTATGTTTATCTCAAAAAAAAGTGTCACTGGGATTTCATCTGTTGATGCCAGACAAGTGTTTTATATGATATTGTGCTGGCCTGAATTTGTAGAGGATTTCAAATGCACTGGAATTGTATTTGGTATAGAAGATAAGCTGCTTCTTAGAAAATATTAAGAGAAATCAAAACTTCCACGGCTTTTATTTTCTTTCTTTTTTCATTTTTCATGCAGATGTGAAATATGAATTTTGGGCTCATTAAATTTGTTCCTATAAAGTCATAAATATGTGCAGTTTGCAGAAAATTGAATACTTGTGTTATTTCATAAAAATACTATTAATGTGTTCATTAATTAGTTTACTCATTTTGTTTTTTTAATCCAGTGCATTCTCAAGCATGAACTGTAATTACATTGATACCATGGGAAACAAAACAACTTAACAACTCATTTATCTACAGATGTATTTTACCATTAGTGGGCTTAGTTTTTCAGATAGGCCATGTATATTTTTGAAATGTTGACTTTTAGTGGGTTTGTTTATCCTTTCTGTCATATAAAATTCATTGTAGAAAGAAAAGAAAAATGTCAAACATATTGCATTTTTGTTTATGCCAGTCACCTAGAAAATGTATCAGAGCAATTGTTAAATATGAATAAAACAAGTTACATTCATGCAGTTCTGTTTAAAACATTGTCTCCAAGGAAGTAATTTGCTGATTTAAGGAATATTGCCCAAATTGCTTTTTCATCTAAAATGTTTTCTATGCCATTTGAATCAGGTGGGTTCCAAATTTTTTTGCTGCCACTCTGTGAACGTGGCTTAATTTTGTGGGAGTGGCTTGATGGTCATGTGACTGGATGGTGAGGCCAACTCAATGTCTCTCACATCAAGGGGTGCCTCGCCTGGCCACTCCTCTCCCAGCCATTCCTTGTCACACCCAGTCTCAAGGTATCTATAGATCTGTAAAAATGTTGTTCACTTTTTTTCAACTTTATTATCTGCATACTACAGATATACTTTCATGTAAAGGAGGAAATGGCCCACACGCTTTACCCAAGAGGGGAAGTCATTAGCAACCTATTGGACCTCAAGGACCAACAAATTCATAATTTTAAATCCCACGGACCTCTGGTGTGGGGGGAGCTCAACCGCTTTTCAAGCCCACCTCTCTGCTTCTGCAAAGCCGCCCGGTGGGAGGCCTGAGAGACACTGCTTGGTCTAGGCACACAGCCTAGAAACTTCTTTTGTGTTCCTTCTCTCTAGAAGATTGGTCTATCTGAGTGAAGGAAAATGAAGATGGGTGGTAAAGTCAGTCCCATATTCCAGACCTGTAGCTCTCCCTCTCCTGCCTTTCCTCTTCCTTTCCTTCCCTTTCTTCCACTCCCCTCTCCCTTTGCTTCTTTCCTTACCTTTCTTTTCCCCTGTTCCATTCCTTTCTTCCTTTTCTTCCATTCCCTCCCTTCCATTTCTTTCCTTTTCTTTGTTGCATTGTGCATAGCAAAATAAATCAAAAGCTTTACAAATCCTTTTATAAGCATAACAAAAGATTTCTACAATACCACATGTTCTTTCACAGACCGCATGGCAGAGATGTTTTCACAACAAAGCACAATGGAGAAATGCCTAAACCAGGGGTAGGCAAAGTTGGCTCTTCCATGACATGTAGACTTCAACTCCCAGAATTCCTGAGCTAGCATGATTGGCTCAGGAACTCTGGGAGCTGAAGTCCACAAGTCATAGAAGAGCCAACTTTGGGCATGGAGAAAAGCAAACCTATTTTTTGAATTGGGGAGAGGATCTTGGAGCTGCCTCCTGAAAACACTTTCCTTCCCCAAACAATCCAGATGGAGGGTGGACAGCTTCTCCTGATCTGGAAAAAAAATTTCCACAGTGCAACCACCACCCCAATTTTTTTTAAAGAAACACCACTGAAACAAAATGGTGACGCATTCAGTGCTGAAAACTCAGCTTCTGTGCATGCGCAGAAGAAGAAAAAAAGAAGAACCTTCCTCCCAAACTGAAAAAAATACCAAAAAAAAAAGAGATGGTGGTGCCCACAGATTGGTCATCATGACATCACCAGCAGGTTGCTACCGGTTTAGGCTAACTGCTCCAAACCGGGGGGGAACCCACCCCTGGTTTGAATCCATTGCATATGATTTTCTAATGGCAGGTCTCCTGTTAGCATTCCCCATTTCTACCACCCAGTACATGTAAAAACTCAACAAGGATACAGTATTTTATGTAGAATTATTTTGAACAAAGTAATTGAGAAAAACACTTTTAAGCTGTAATGATGATTAAAGGAGAAGTCATTAGCAATGTTTACGTAAAGAAACTCTGGTAAAATACCCCCTCTTCTCCCTCAGCCCTCCTTCCCCAATCCCAGAAACAGTCTAAAGAAAAGAAATTTGCAGAAGTGGGAGAGCAATCTCTGCTTCTGCCCTCAGAAACACCCTCAAGCAAATAGCATGAATGAGACTAAATTTCATGAATGAAAACAATGCTCCATTTATAAAACCAGATTTCACTAGCAAAACCACTGTAGTAGAACTTCAAATAAGCAATACAACAGAAGCAAGTGGAAACTGATTAAATCAAACTGATCAGATTAAGCCAACCTTGGGTTCAGGCACAACTTTGAGAAGGCAACAAAAGAACATTAGTTAAATAATAAAAGAAACACAATCCTAATTGCGAAATGCCATAAATTTGTAAAAGCCCATCAGTGCACCAAACGGAGTCCCCAGGTGGGCTCCCCTTAGAAATTCCAATTAAACAAATTCACTGCCTTGCCATCTCATGGCCCCAAGCCCTGTCCAGAACCTTATTTCACCTTAGAACCAAAGAGAGAAGCAACCTGGCATTAAGGAGAAACTTCCTAACAGTGAGAACAATTAACCAGTAGAACAGTTTGCCTTCAGAAATTGTGGACACTTCATCACTTTGGGGAGGGGGGGCAGTGATGGTGAACCTATGGCATGGGTGCCACAGGTGGCACATGGAGTTATATTTTCTGGCATGCTAGCCATTGCCCTAGCTTAGCTCCAATGTGTATGTGTGTGCCGGCCATCTTGTTTTTGGCTTGCACAAAGGCTCCGGGAAGGCATTTTTGGCTTCCAGAAAGTTTACGGGGGAATGGGGAGGGCATTTTTACTCTCCCTTGGCTCCAGGGAAGCCTTTGGAACCTGGGTAGGGTGAAACACAAGCCTGACTGGGCCCACCAGAAGTTGGGAAACAGGCTGTTTCAGGCCTCCAGAGAGCCTCCCAGGCGGAGCTGTTTTCACCCTCCCCAGGCATTGAATTATGGGTATGGGCACTTGTGCATGTGCAATAGCATGCCTTGTTGGCACTAGAGGAATAAAAGGTTCACCATCACTGGTGAACATAACAATCTGGATTCTGCGAGCGTTCAATATTCAGTTCTGCCAAGAATAAGCAAAAGAAGATAAGAAGCAGACTATTGGTATATGGAGCTTTTAAAGTTAATAGATTCCTTCCAATAGAAAAGAATCAAACTAAAATTTTAGGGCTGTAATCCAATATGTACACTTGAAATATGTCACACTGGTAATTAATGAATCTGAGATTTGCAATGGATTACAAAAAATACTTAAATTGAAAAAGATGAAAATTAGATAAAGTTTCTGCCATAAAGCAGGATATAGCCAATTATGGACAGATTGTTTTATTTTATGTTGTAATGTAAAAACTTTTACTTCCGTTCAGAGGAGATAATAATTTTAAAACTTGGAAGAATAATTTTAAAAAGGGAAATAGTCAAAATCTATTCATGCCATCCACTTTAATGCATCACAACATAGGCAACCATTCAGTGAAAAATAGAGCAGATAGAATTATTAAAATGTAGAGAATATATAGCTATAAAGATCTTGCTTGCCTTTAGGACCAGTGAGATAAATGGTATTGCTGATAGCATTCCAAGGTAAGGATGAATAAAAATGATAGCAAAAAAGAGAGAAAAAGACTCAGTATGGTCACATAATATACATTTGACCTGGGGGAATGTAAAGAATTTGTTTAGTAACCATTTGAAGTTACAACAGTGGTGAAAAAATGATGACTGGTTCTCATACTTACCATCAACTCTGTATCCTTGTAGTCACTTAACTGCTCCACTTAACTAATTTTCCAATTCCAATTGTAAGACTAGGATTGCCTATTTGTTGCCTCCCTTCCAATTTATCATCAAATCATCTGAAGGTGATTTTAGGAAACCGATTAAAGTTGAAAGCAACCACCTCCCCCTTTACAAGAACAAGAAGCATCAGCCTTTTTTTCCAGCAGTGTGATTTCTCATTGCATTTACAGTGCCTGTATTATGCAGTATAAAAATTTAATGTATTGAATTCATCACAACTGAAATATCTTTTTAAAAGAAAAATCATCAAACTTCCAAGCTGAATCCTTTGATTAAATGACATTTTCACTCCTTCAGCCTTACAAGAGCTAAATAATTATAAATCATTATAATGGATAGCAACAAGGTGGTTGGAGTCAGTTACAACAGTGGTAGGTGCTTTGTTGGAAAACCTGAAGTGCCTGGCTGGAATAAATCATCCTGGAGAAGGTCTGTCTACGGTATGTGGTCACTAAGAGTCAACAACTCATTTAAGCCATTAATGCAATTTTGAAGAATAAAGATCGAGGACTGAAGTTTGTGGTATTGCATTTGATACGGTACTTATCTCTTGAGGAATGGTTGAGGAGCGCTTGTATTTTGGCTTTATGCTTAGAATGCAAAATTCATATTTATTCTTTATAATAATCACAAGTTCCTTTTTAGAACTAATAGTGGCTGACACACTGTAAGTAATATGCCACCCCGAGTCCATGGAAAGGGGTGGCATATAAGTCCAATATATAAATAAATAAATAAATAAATAAATAAATATGCTCACTGAATTTTTCAGCTAAGAAATTCGTATCAGGCACCAGTAGTTGTATTTTATTTTAGAGATTTCTTTTTTTAGACAGGGTTATATATTTTTTATAAAAACAACTTCAAAATCATAAATTTAACTGGAATTCTACATGAAACAAAATACATGCTGTGCAATATTAGTATGCTAACCTTTTCACCAATAAGTAAAACGAAATAAATATAAAAGCAGGTAATGTCAGAAACAGTTTCATGTGTTCTGCTGTTTCTTAAATATTGTGCGGATATTTTCAAATAATTAAGCTTTCTTTGCTATGAACAGAGATGTCTTTATTGCACATTAGCTTTTGAAGAAGCTTTTGTGTTATTCATTAGCATTACATAATAGTTTTTCAGGTTAGAGTTCCCACGAGAAGGCTTTGCGCATGCGTCCAGAGTAGACGCTCCCATGGAACGCTCTCCAGATGTGATTAGAGAAAACAAATCTTAACCCTCAACAGCCCTCTCAAGCTAAGTGAAAGCGAATTAAGAGGTAGAGAACTTGAAAGAGACTTGGACAACCTGCTTGGATCAGCTAAAAAGAGGAGTTATAGACCAGAACTTCACTGTTTAAAAAGTGAGTAAAACGACAAAGGGAAATGGCGACTATCCCAGATCTAGGGGGAAAAATGGATACACTCCTCCAGGCATTTGCAAACGTACGGCAACAACTTAAAGAAATGCAACTAGCCATGAAAGAAATGACAAATGGCATGAATGAACTGAAAGTTCAATCCAAAGATCAGGAGATAAGGATCTTGAGACTGGAGCCTGATAGGAAAAAACAAGAGCAGTGTATAAACAACCTAGAGGACCGGCAGAGGAGATCAAACTTACGATTGAGGGGTTTTAAGCAGGATTTTGGCGAAAATAAGAAATTAATCCAATTGATTTACCAATGGTTCCTGGAAAGCAAAATTACAGTGGACTTGGATGAAATTGAAAGAGTCCATTGGGTTTACGGTCCTTGGAATTTAGCCAATCAAAAAGATATTGTGATAAGATTTGCCTTGGAGCAGAGAGCTGTGGAAGTGTTTACACAGCTCAAACAGACTCCAAATCTCCATTACAAAGGCTCTCCTGTCCGTGTCTTGAAAGATCTGTCTGCTCAGACGCTGCTGGCAAGAAATCAGATGAGACCAGTGACGAATATGCTCCATCAGAATAATCTGCGTTACACATGGAAATTTCCAGCCACGATCCTGATCTTCAAAGATGCCAAGACTTATTTTGCGAGTTCCCTGGAAGAAGGAATGCAAATGCTTCGACAGCTGGGAATAAATTCGGATATAAATCAGCACTCAATGTCAACAAAGGATACAATTAGAGCTGAAGGGGGAGAAACAACGGGAGAAGCGATTCCTCTGTTATCTACAGGAGATCCCAGCAGCCAAGAGAAGGAGGAAAGAATCATCGCATTAGAAAAGGAACTAGCTTTACTCCAAGAGAAGGGAAAGAAGGAGGAGGGGTGCGTCACGCGCCAAAAGAAGAAATAAGAAATAAGTACTGTATTGTATAACTGGTGTTGTTGTTCCCAGCTGACTAACTTTTTGGGTATTCTTTTCCCTTCAATATTTAAAGGAAGGAATAGTGGGGGCGGGGGTTTGAGGGTTACTATTTGACTCTTAAAGGAGTATTTTTGTTAGAGCGTACTAGAGGGATAGCAAAGCCATGGGTGCCTCTCGGAGCCAATGGAGATTTCTTCCATTGATTCCCCCCTGGGGGAATGTTGAGGGAGGGGCACTTGGGTGGGGGTTTAAGATTACAAATGAAGAATCTTCCAATATGCTTCGCTTTACAGAGGAGAGAAACATAACTAAAAGGAATGGGTGAAAAAGTTTTGATGTCATTAAATGTGAACGAATTGTCGTCACAGATTAAACGTTATAGAATCATGAAACTGGCTAGGGATAAAAAAGTAGACTTTCTATTTTTATCAGAAACACATAAAGGGAGAAAAAGAGATGATAAATTAACGAACTGTAAGGATTGGGAAGGGATATATGAGTCCAGAAGCAATAATAATAAAAGTAAAGGAGTCGCAATATTAATAAATAAAAGAGTTCCCTTTGAATTGACCCAGACTAAAAGGGACAAGGAGGGAAGGATGTTATTTGTTAAAGGAAAAATGAATAATAAGGTAATAACATTAGCAGTAATTTATGCCCCAAATGTAAACACAAAGCAATTCATATTAAATACAAAGCGTAAATTGAATAACTTTGCAGAAGGTACACTGATTTTGGCAGGTGATTTCAATATTGAACTGATAGCAGGGAAACAGGGAAAAAATAATTTGCCTTTAAATAAATTAGGTATGATGGATCTTCATGCCGAAGCGACAAATAGAGCCACATTTTATTCAGATAGGCATAATAAGTTTAGCTGTATCGACTATATATTAATGAACAAAACCGGAAATGCATATCTTAAAAGAGCTGAAACCAAAAGCATTTGGTTATCAGACCACGCCCCATTATTAGCAGTAATTGTATTTGACTCAAACAATAAACAAAAAATATGGAGATACAATCCTATTGTGTCAGGAAGAGAAGAAAATAAATTGAAACTCCAAAAAGAATTGATTGAATATTTTAAAATAAATGATTTGGGAAATATGAAGCAATCAATAATTTGGGATGCACATAAGGCCTTTATGAGAGGGAATTGTATCATCACCGAAATTTATATTAAAAGAAAATGTGAGACAGAAAGGAAAAAATTAATTAAAGATATTGAGTTAACTCAAGAAAGATTGAAAAGTACAAGAAATGGGGAGTGGAATAATTTACTAAAAATTAAAAAAAAAAACCTGAGACTTATGGATCAACAAATATGGAATAATATGAGATTGATTGTAAAGCAGAAAATTTCGGGGTGGGGCAATAAATCAATGAAACAAATGGCAAATTATTTTAAAAAAAGAAAAGAAAAATTTTGTATAGTTGCATTAAGGGACAAAAAAGGTGTTATAAAACGTAGTAATGATGAATTGCAAAAAATAATGAAAGAGTTTTATGAAGAGTTATATAAAAAAGATCAGATTATTCTGCAAAAGATAGAGACTAAGGAGAAACTAACTGATGAAGACAAACAAATGTTAAATGGGACAATAACAAATGATGAAATTATTAGAGTTGTTAATGGATTGGAACCTGCCAAAGCTCCAGGCCCAGGCCTCATTTGGGGAAACTATTTAATAACATACTTCAAACCTTCAATATTCCACAGTCATGGAAGACATCCGAGATCATCACTATTCCAAAACCAGATCGTGATTTGTTAGACCCAGGATCCTATCGCCCCATCAGTTTACTAAACCAGGACTATAAAATATTTATGAAAATTTTAGCAAATAGGATAGAGAGTATCTTACCAAAAATAATTGGTGAAGACCAATATGGATTTGTTAAAGGAAGAAAGATTCACGAACCAATTAGAAATGTTGTTAATGTGTTACACCATGCTACCACTACCAAAAAGAAATTATGTGTTTTGAAGTTAGATGTGTACAAAGCATTCGACAAAGTTAATCATAATTACCTGTTTCAACTTTGCAAGGAATTAAATATGGGAGAAAATTTCTGTCAAATTATAAAAGAAATCTATAAGGATAATATGGCCTATATTAGGGTAAATGGAAATAGAACAGACAAAATTAATATCCAAAATGGAACTAAGCAGGGGTGTCCACTTTCCCCCATCTTGTTTGCAATGGCAATTGAGGTTCTAGCAAATAAAATTAGAGATGATAAGGATTGGAAGAGTTACCGAATTGGGAAACTCGAATTGAAATTAAATCTTTTTGCAGACGATGCCATAATATTGTCTGAAACCCCCATTGAAATGATGCGAAAATTAATGGAGGTACTTCAGGAATTTAAAGATCAATCAGGTCTCTCAATTAATATTGAAAAATCAGAAATATTCTGTTTGAATACAGGTCCCAAAGAGCAAATCAAAATACGAAAAAACTCAGGATTGAAATTGGGATGTAAAAAAATGAAATATTTAGGAATTTGGTTATTTAAAAACCCAAACAAAATTGCTGAGGCAAATTATAATTTAATATGGAAAAAAATGCAAAAGCAAATTAAAAAGTGGAAAGATAAAAGTTTGAGAAAAATGGCCAAAATAAGAGCTCTTAAAATGATGATTATTCCAAAAATGATGTACTTATTCCAAGTTTTACCAGGTACCTTCCCAGGAGTAAAACTAAGGGAATGGGACACTAAAATGAACTATTGGATTGAAGGAAATAAAAAAACTAGAACAAGGAAACGATGGCTGATTGCCAGAGAAAAAGATGGAGGATGGGGGTACCCACATTTAGAATTATATAGAGATGCATTTCAAATAGAAAGATTAATGGAATTACAATTATTGACAGAAAAGAAGTGGGTGAAACTTGAAAAGGAGATTAACAATGTTAAAAACAAAGAGATTTTATTTAAAAAATGGAGTAAAATCGAAATCAATAGATTAGCCGATCCTTTGAAAGCAGCTGTAGATATTTGGTCAAAATGGCAAGGGAAATTAGCAAATAGGAACTCAAAATTATCAATGTTGCATGTTTTGAACATAAATAATGACGTTAATCTAGATAGAGTTATAAAGGAATTAAATGATAAAGGCATAATGAGAATAGAACAATTATATGAAACAGATGGAAGAGTTAACAGAACTCGCCTCGAATGGTGGTTGGGCCAACAAAAATGGTTGCAGATTAATGCAATATGCAAATATTTGAATAAAACTGAGATTAAAGAAGCATTTTTGAGAGAAGAAAACTGTCTAGAGAAAATACTGAAAGAAAAGATTAATGATTCAAAAGGACAGGCTAGTAAGATTTATAGTATGTTATTACAAGTGGAAGAGGAAGTGATTAAAGGCCTAACAAGATACTGGCAAAACGAATTACAGATCAATGAAAACGAGATGGAAGAAGTAGTAGAAAATATATATAAGATAAAGAACACAAGAATTAGAGAGATGAGAAGGAAAATTTTACACAAATGGTACTTCACGCCAGTAAAACTAGCACACTTCCAGAGGAAAGGAAAAGGAAATTGCTGGCATGGTTGCCAAATAAAAGGAGTTTTTATGCATATGCTCTGGGAATGTGTTGAAGTTCAAAATTTTTGGAAGGAAGTAAAGAATGAAATTAACAATATGCTAAACATTAATTGGATAATCACGAAAGAATTAGCAACACTAGTTAAACATGGGGAATTACGAGAATTTAGAGAAATCAAAACAGCAGCCGTGGAAAGTGCACAAGCAGTAGTGGTATTAGGGTGGAAGGACAGCAATAAATGGACAATCCAGAATTGGTACTGGTACATGGTGGACCACATTCACTTCGAAATTATGGAAATAAGATTAAATAACTTTGATGAAAATAAAATGGAGAAGCTGATGGCACGATGGAATAAGGTGAAAGATTATATCTTACGTAGAATATATGACGACAATGTGAAAAATAAACTCCAATCACTCTTTGTATGTAAAGAAATGTAAACCGGAGCCAAGGAAGAAATTGAAATTTACTGTAAATAACTAAACTCCCTAAATGGTGGAGGGGTTATTGGTGTTGGGCACTTTTTCTTTAAGTTTTTTGTTTGTTGTGATAAAATTTAATTAAAAAAATTTATTTTTTAAAAAAAAGGTTAGAGTTCCCACAATTTCTTTTATTTTTGTTTTCCAATATACTGAGGAGTCCGGTGCTGCAGAAAACAGGCACTTTGTTGTGGGAACTTTTCAGACTGAGAACTCCACTTCAATGGTATCCTGCTGATGGCGAGTATGATGGGACCAGAGCCTAGTGTAGACTTATGGCTGAAAACTTACTTATTAATTCAGCTGCCTCCCATCACACTCTAACACTTGTGTTTTTGTCCTAGACTTCCATCATTCTGCTCAGGAAGAAAAAGAGACCTTAACTTTCTTTCTCCTTTTCACTTCTCTGGGTAGTTTCATTTGTAAGTTGTTGGTTTTTTTTAACTTAGCAGTTTTGAGATGTAAGGACAAACTCCAAACTTTTTCAGCAAACATAACATTAGTCCATAAAAGAATGGATTCATACAAATCACACACCACACCAAAACCCACAAACTTGAAATGAACTTCACATAGAGAAGAAATCCCATGAACAATTGCCTTTTTCTTTATCTCGAAGGTTCAGAGGTACCCAGATATGATTTTTAGAGAATTTTGAAATGCCTTTCTGGCATTTTCAAGGCCAACTTGATTTAGGATTTGACTAAGGCCAATTTTCAAAGATAATGTAAAGCCTGTTATGGTAGTAATTATTAATACCATTATATTGGTACAATAATGTCTGGATTCCTGTAGAAAGCACTAGCGGAGATCTTGCACAGACTTTCTATACATCTTGAAATTCATTTACAGTGTTCCCTCGATTTTCGCGGGTTCGAACTTCGCAAAAAGCCTATACCACGGTTTTTCAAAAATATTAACTAAAAAATACTTTGAGTTTTTTCCCCTATACCACAGTTTTTCCTGCCCGATGACGTCATATGTCATCGCCAAACTTTCGTCCACCTTTAATAAATTTTTTTTTAATAAGCTTTAATAAATAAACATGGTGAGTAATAATCTAAATGGTTGCTAAGGGAATGAGAAATTTTAATTTAGGGGTTTAAAGTGTTAAGGGAAGGCTTGTGACACTGTTCATAGTCAAAAATAGTGTATTTACTTCCGCATCTCTACTTCGCGGAAATTTGACTTTCGCGGGCGGTCTCGGAACGCATCCCCCGCGAAAATCGAGGGAACACAGTATTTCAGTACTTGCTTTGTACAATTTCTTCTGCTGTTTTTCC
This sequence comes from Erythrolamprus reginae, assembly GCF_031021105.1. Taxonomy (NCBI): domain Eukaryota; kingdom Metazoa; phylum Chordata; class Lepidosauria; order Squamata; family Dipsadidae; genus Erythrolamprus; species Erythrolamprus reginae. The sequence continues at coordinate 87,685,593 of NC_091953.1, forward strand.
TTCTGTTATTTCTTAGCCTGAACAAATAGTCTTCATTTAACAATTGATTGTTTTATGATTGAAGTTATGACAGACAGGGAACGGGTGCTTTATGGCCTGCAAAACATCTCCCAGCTATCATAAAAGGTTGCACTGCTCCCTCCATGGCAATGTGACTGCAGGTCAAGTAGACACTGTTTTTTTTTTGTTTTTTTGAAAAAAAGTTTTATTAGTTTTTATCAAAGTTATACAAACTGAAATAATGGGAAACTTTTCAAACATTTCTCATATTACCAACCACGACCACTCAAGGTTATATAAGACATATAAAATAAGTCAAAAAAATATGTATAAAAGTTTTCCCCCATAACAATTACACTAATCTCTTCCCCCCCCAACCTCCCCCCTTCCTCGAACTTCCCAGAGTGAAATCAACTTATCAATTCCCTCAAAATCCAAATCATACATGCTTAAATTCTATATTAACTATTATCTCTCCCTAACTTTACTACTTTCACACCCAAATCCCTTTAGGCTCTTTATACTAATAAAAAATCCTAATCTATTCATATGCTATTTGAAGTTTTTTTGAGTGATATTTAATTTGAATATAATCTATCCATTTTTTCCAGTCCAATATGTATTTTTCACTCGAGTGATCCTTCATGTAGGCCGATATCTTCGCCATCTCCGCTAGATTCATGACCTTTATTGTCCATTCTTGAATTGTGGGTAACTCTTCCTTCTTCCAATATTGGGCGATCAAGAGTCTCGCTGCTGTTATTAGATTCAATATCAATTTAGTCTCTATACTTGTACAGTCTGTGGTAATACCCAATAAGAACAACTGTGGTATAAACTTCAATTTTTTCTTAAGAACATTTTGCATAATCCACCATATTTTTATCCAAAATGCTTTTACTTTTACACATGTCCACCACACATGAAAATAAGTAGCGTCCATACAATCACATCGCCAGCATTTAGGCTGTATATCAGGATACATACTAGCCAACTTCTTAGGGTCCAAGTGCCATCTATAAAGCATTTTATAAAAGTTTTCTCTCAAATTTTGAGCTTGTGTGAATTTAACATTTCTTACCCAAATTACTTCCCATGTATCTAATGTAATCGTTTCCTCAAAATTCTGTGACCATTTTATCATACAATCCTTAATTAGTTCTGTTTCAGAGTCTTTTTCTATAAGTATATTATATATACTTTTTATGTGCATTGGACCTTGGTCCTTAATTTGTTTTATTAATTGTCCTTCCTGTTGTTCCATACCAAGTCTTTGATCCTTTTGCCATCTATCCTTCAACTGTGCGTATTGAAACCATGTTTGCACTAATCCTTCTTCTTTTAAATCATTCAAAGATTTTAATTGTAATACTCCATGATTTAATTTCAGTAATTCCTTATATGTTACAACATCTTGCTTTTGTTCTGTACTGGTATTCTCTATTGCGTGTCTGGGCACCACCCATATAGGTACTTTATAATCCATTATCCCTTGATATTTTCTCCAGACACGCAACAGAGCATTCCTTAGTACATGGCTCTTGAAAGTCCTGTCCGCCTTTTGATTATAAACCAAATATGCATGCCAGCCATATAACAATTCATACCCTTCTATGTTCAATATCATTTCATTAGTTAAGTTTACCCAATCACTTATAGCTACCAAAACTGTTGCATCATAATACAATTTCAAATTAGGCAATTTTAGACCACCTCTTTCTCTTATATCCTGCATTATTTTCATTTTTACTCTTGGTTTTTTCCCTTGCCATACATATTTATTAATTCCTCTCTGCCATTCCAACAATTTTGAATCATTTTTAAGTATTGGAATCATTTGGAACAAAAACAAAAATTTAGGTAAAACATTCATTTTGATTACCGCTATCCTCCCCAACAGTGATAATTGCAATTTTTTTCCATTTATCCATCTCTATCTGTATCTTGGACCATAAAGTTTCATAGTTATGCTTATATAATTTTCCATTCTCTGCTGAAATATAAACCCCCAGGTATTTTACTTTTTTCACAATCTCACATCCAGTTGCCTTTACCAAACCATCTTTTTGATTCCCTGTCATATTTATTGCTATCATCTTGGTTTTCCCCACGTTAATTTTAAAACCAGATACTTTTCCATACTCCTTAATAATTTCCATTAATACCTTAGTAGATTGTAGAGGCTGTGTTAATGTTACCACCACGTCATCTGCAAATGCACGCACTCTATAATCATGATGTTTAACTTTAACCCCCCTTATTTCCTCTACTTTACGTATTTTATTTAACAACATTTCCAAAGTCAATATAAACAATAATGGTGATAATGGGCAACCCTGCCTTGTACCTTTACCAATTTGAAAAGATTCTGTTAAATTCCCATTAATTATTATCCGTGCAGTTTGTTCTTTATATATTGCTTTAATAGACTGAGTAAAATGTTCTCCCATTTGCATCTTTTGAAGTATCTTTTCCAAAAATTGCCAATTCAATCTGTCAAACGCTTTCTCGGCATCTAAAAACATTAGCACCGCCGGAGTCTGAATATCTCTCCTAAGATACTCCAATATATTCACAATTTGTCTAACATTCTCTCTCATCTGTCTACCTTGTATAAAACCTGTTTGATCTTTATGTATTATCTGTTGCATGATTGGCATCAGTCTGTTAGCTAAAATTTTTGTAAAAATTTTATAGTCTATATTAAGCAGTGATATAGGTCTATAATTCTTAGGCTGAGTGTGATCTTGATCTTCTTTTGGAATTAGAGAAATAAAAGTTGTTTTCCATGATGGAGGGACCCTATTTCCTTCTAGTATTTTATTGAATAATTCTTTAAGTGGTTCTACTATCTCATCCTGAAGGCTCTTATAATACACTGCTGTCAAACCATCCGTACCTGGAGCTTTCCCTATTTTTAACTGTTTAATTGCCAGTAAAATCTCATCTTTAGTTATATATGAGTTTAATTTCTCTTTTTGTGCTTCGGGAATTTTAAGAGTACACTCCTTGTCTAAATATCTATGTATGTCAATACCTTGTATTTTGTCTTTTGTGTACAAATCTCTATAAAAATCTATAAAAGCCTTTTTAATCAAATCCTGTTGAAATACCTCTTTACCTTTATATAATACCTTATCTATTGTTCGGGTTTTTTGCTTTTTCCTTAACATATATACTAACCATCTACCAGGCTTATTGGCATTACAAAAATTATTATGTTTTGCATATTGCAAATTAGTAGCTACTTGATCTGAAACCAACATGTTAAATTGTGATCTTAATAATGTAATTATTTCTCTAATTTTCTTATCTTCTGGGTTATATATCAGTTCTTGTTCTTTCTTTTTAATTTCTTTTTCCAATTCCTTTTTTTTTGTTTCTGTTTCCGTCTATAAACATTATTCTGGTTTATTAATACCCCCCTCATAAAGGCTTTACTTGCGTCCCAGACCATATCTATCGTTGTTGCCTTTTGCATATTTAAGGTAAAAAATTCCTTCATCAACTTTTTACATTCCGAAACGTTCCCATCATATCTAAATAAATTTTCATTTAGACGCCACGTTCTCCTAGGTTTCTCTCCCGTTTCCAACTCCATCCATACTGGACTATGGTCTGACAGCGTTCTTGGACAAATTTTTATCTTCTTGACCCTAGAACAAAAATCATTTGTTATTAGTATAAAGTCAATTCTTGAGAATGAGTGATGCCTATCTGAAAAAAAAGTAAAATCTTGTTCTTTATCATTACTTTCTCTCCATAAGTCTCTTAATTCTATATCGTCCATCATGTCAAAAAAGGATTTAGGGAGCTTAGCCTTATTTTGAATATTCTTAGAAGGACCCTTCTTGTCTATTCTAACATCAATTACTCCATTCCAATCTCCCATCACTATATATGATTTACAATCCAAGTTTATTAATTTTTTATGTAATAACTCATAAAATTTTCCTTGCTGTTGGTTAGGTGCGTATATTCCAACTACCGTAAAATTCTTTGTCTCTATTGTTAAGTCAATTATTATATATCTGCCCAGATTATCAGCTTCAATCACTTTGACTTTAAGATCAGGTCTTACATATACAACAATTCCATTCTTTTTTTCCAGAGCCGATGCAATATATGGTGTCCCTAGTTTTGCGTTCTGTAAAAACTTTTGATCTTCCAGTCTTATCTGAGTCTCTTGCAAGCATATTATATCATTTTTAAATTGTTTCAGATAATGAAATACTTTTCTTCTTTTTTGCGGTGAATTTAAACCATTAACATTCCATGTCAGAAATTTAATTGCCATCTTTGGCACCCGAAAGCCTCTGGAGCACTGCCTCCAGGTCTGCTGGAGTCGTTTTAGATCTGGCTCCTCCCACTGCTTTCGATCCATCCACCACTTGGGCATATGTCATCAAAGGTAGCTTGGTCTCTTGCTCTCTACGCCTTGCTACTGCACGTGTTTGCCTCTGGTCTTGTGGTTTTAGTTGTTTCTGGGTTTTACCCCGAACTATTATCTCTTCTGGTGGTTGTATTGAGCTTTCTTGTATAGCCCTCGCTCCTTCCTGTGCCTGCTCCCTTGTTGGTGCTATTGCTTGTTCCTGACGTGCCTTTAAAAATTTTTCATAAAACTCTCTTGCTTTCACTACTGTATTAAGACGATGCCTTTCTCCCTTGTATGTAACTATTAATCCATATGGGACATCCCATCTATATTGTACTTGTCGCATTTTTAGCTCAGAAACCAGAAAAGAATAGTCCTTCCTTGCTTTTAACATCTTAGGAGGGATTTCTTTCAGTACAGCAACTTCTTGCCCTAGAACTTGAAGTTTGTTTTGAAATGAGTGTTGTATAACTCTGTTTCTTGCACCTCTTGTAACAAAATATATAACAACATCTCTTGGTAATTTCCTTTGTCTGGCAATCCATGAGTTCACACGGTAAATTTTATCGATATTCCAAGCCCAGTCAACATCTTTATCCTCTAGAAATTTCTCCAGGGCGTCTGCAAAAATTTGTCTTAAATCTTCTCCTTCATTTTCTCTCAGACCTCTTATTCTGATAGCCCCTTCCATAGATCTATATTGCATCATTACACATTCAGCATCTGATATTTCTTTTTTTTTTTTTTTTTTTTTATAAATTTTATTATTAAAATGTAAACATATACATCATATATACAACATATGGTACAATGAAAGAAGACAAAAAACAAAAAACAAAACATACAAACAAAAACAAAACTGGTAACAATATCGGCGAATAAGCAGGGGGGTTGAGTTGAAAACGAAAATTAGGTCAAGATATTATTGCTCAGTAACATATTTCGGCTAGATTATCAAAAATGATAAATACCAGTGTTGCGTTTACAAATCTTGTTAAGAAGTTATCAGTAATAGTGGTAAGTTTACATAATTAAATACATATACAGTCTCGTGTAATAATATTAGATAATAAAGTCCTTTATACCGGAATTGTGTCAGTTCATTTTTTTTTTCCCTTAAAGCCTATTGGTCTCTCTGTTGCTACCTATCCATTTATAGAGAGGGTTCCAACATTTGTTAAACGTATCTAACGGTTCGTTCCTGACTAATAGGGTCAGTTTTGACATTTCTGCGCAGTACATTATTTTCCTTAATATTGCTTCATTTGGGGGAAGGTCTTCATTTTTCCACCACTGCGCGTAAGTTAGTCTTGCTGCGGTAGTTAAGTGGATGATTAGATGAACTTGGGGTTTCGACAATTTTTGCCTAACTATACCTAGTAGAAAACATTCAGGGGTCTTGTCAAGCGTCAAGTTTAATATTTCTTCAATCCAATTTCCAATCATTTCCCAATAGGTTTTGGCTTTATTGCATTCCCACCATAGATGAAAGTAGGTACCCAATTCTTGTTGACATTTCCAACAAATTGGTGAAAGTTTGTTGTTCACTTTGGTTAATTTAACTGGGGTAATATGCCAACGGTAAAACATTTTGACCAGGTTTTCTTTATAAGAGGTGGCAATAGTCAGTTTATAGTTCTTTGTCCAAATTATTTGCCATTCCTCCTCTGTTATCTCTTTTTTAAGGTCGCGGTTCCATTTCTTAACATTGGGTTTTTGGTTAAAGGTGTCCAAGTCGTTGTAGTTTAAATAGCCATAAAAATTTTTGATTATCTTATCTTGGGGGCCTATACATAGCTTATCTAACAGAGCGTTTTTGGTAATCCCGAAATTTTTTTTGTCTTTGTTAAATTTAGACTGGATCTGGAGGTATTCCCACCATTCCACTTTTTGGCCCAAATTTTCAAGTTCTAATCTTGTTTTGATTGTCCCGTTTGGGTTTAAGATGTCTTTATATCTTAATATATTCTTTCTCTTATATAAATTGGGATGTACATAGGCTTCTAAAGGAGCATACCACATGGGAATTCCTTTGTATAATTTCGTTTTAGTTTTTTTCCAGGTGCCAATTAACGATTTTCTAATCAGGTGGTTGGAGAAGTATTTGTGGGTTGACGACTTTTCGTCCCAGAGATAGTAATGCCATCCTGCATGGAGGTCGTGGCCTTCTAATTTAAGAAGTCTAGTGTTTGTTAGACTCATCCAATCTCTTATCCAATCTAGCAATGCAGCAGTGTAGTAGTCCTTCCAATTTGGAAGTGCCAAACCGCCCTCATCTTTTTTTCCTTGTAGGTATTTTAGTCGAATTCGGGGCCGCTTGTTTTGCCAGATAAAATTGTTGGTTATTTTAGTCAAATTAGTAAAAAAATCCTGTTTTACTTGTATAGGGATAGTTTGAAATAAAAACAATAGTTTGGGCAAAGTGTTCATTTTGATGGCTGCGATTCTTCCCAGAAAAGATAGTTGTAAACTCCTCCATTTTGACAGGTCTTTTTTAATCTTGTCCAATAATGTATCATAATTGTTTGCTTTTAAGCTTGACACTCTATTTGTCAGATTGATACCAAGATATTTAATTTTTGTGACAATTTGCATGTCCATTTTGGCAGATAAGATATCTTTTTGTGTTTGTCGCATGTTTTTTGTTAAAATTTGGGTTTTGGTTTTGTTTATTTTGAGACCTGCCACTGTACCGTATTCTTCCAGAACTTCTAATAGTTTAGGACCTGAATTTAAAGGATCTTCTAAGATGAATACCAAGTCGTCTGCGAAAGCTTGGAGTTTATAAATTTCTTTCTTACAGTTTAGACCCCATATGTCTTCTTTGTCTCTAATTATTCTTGTTAGTACTTCAAGTGTTAATATAAATAGTAAAGGGGACAATGGACAACCTTGCCTTGTGCCTTTGTATAAAGAGATTTTAGTTGATGTATCCCCATTGAGAATTATATATGCCGATTGAATAGAGTAAATTGCTTTTATTGCGTTAATAAATTTGGAGCCAAATTCCATATATTCAAGCTGTTTTAACATAAATTTCCAAGACACATTGTCGAAGGCCTTCTGGGCGTCAAGAAATATTAACGCCACTTGTTTCTCATTATGGGCTTCGTAATATTCGAGCGTGTCAAGCACGATTCTAATATTATTCTTTAGCTGTCTCCCGGGGAGAAAACCGTTCTGATCTGGATGTATAAAATAATTTAAAAAACCTTTAATTCTGTTCGCTAAGATAGAGGTGAAAATTTTGTAGTCGGCATTTAAAAGAGAAATCGGGCGGTAATTAGCTATATCAGTCTGATCTGTATCTTTTTTTGAAATTAACGCTAGGTTTGCTTCTGTCCATGAATTTGGAATTTTGCCACTATCTAGAGCATCATTTAACGTCTCTAAGAAGACTTTTTCCATTTCCTTGGGAAGATCTTTATAAAGTTCTGTGGGGAGTCCATCCGGACCTGGTGCTTTGTTGTTTTTTTGACTTTTTATTGCCTCTTTTAATTCTATTTCTGTGATCGGTTTATTGATTGTATTGACCATTTCTTGCGGTACTTTAGGGAGTTTAGCCTGCTCTAGGATTTCTTGAATTTTTGTATCATGCGTATTATTTAGTATAGTTTCAGAATATTCATAGAGTTTACTAAAAAAATCGCTAGCAATCGTTTTTTTTCCTTTCCAGGTCATGGCATGGTTCCCCATTTTTGTCTTTTAGACAGTTTATAAGTTTCTTTTCATTTTGCTTCCTGAGTTTATTGGCTAGCCATTTGCTAGGTTTGTTGGCATTCACAAAGTTATATTGGTTAGTTCTTTTTATTTGTTGTGCCCAATTTTGTTGGTCAATTATGTTTAGTTGGTGTTTAATTTGTAGCATACTTTGTTTGATTTCTTTTTTAGTGGGAAAGTTCTGAAGTTCTTCTTCTAAGGCCCTGTACTCTTCTTCTAAATTAGCTAACTTCTGTTTTTTTTGATTAAATTTTCTAGTCATGATTGAAATAGCTATCCCTCTAATAACAGCTTTGGCAGTGTCCCAAACATTTTGAAGGCTAGTGTCGTCTTTTAGATTTTCTTGGAAGAAATAATTCATTTCAGTTTTAAGTTTTTGCTTAAAATCTTCCTGATTTAAAATAGATTTCTGAAGCGACCATCTATAACTCTGTTTATTTCCTTTCCAACAGACTTTAAGCGCACTATGGTCTGAAATGTAATTAGATTCTATATCTATCGAATGAATTTTGGTGTTAATTTTTGTTGTTGTCCAGATCATATCCAATCTTGACCACGATTGATGCCTATCAGAATAAAAGGTAAATTTTTTAAGTTTGGGGTTTCTCTCCCTCCAGCTGTCTTTCAATTTTAGTTCTTTGATTAGATCAAAAAAGGTTTTAGGTAATATTCTTTTCTTTTGTTTGGTCTTTTTATCATTCTTATAGTCCATATCATTATTGGTTATGCCATTAAAGTCGCCTAATAAGCAGATATTATCAGTGGAATGTTCTCGGATGGTGATTAATAGTTTTTTATAAAAATTTTCTTGACCTACATTCGGGGCATAAATATTTATTAAAGTTATTTTATCCTTTTCTATAGTAAGTTCTATAATTAAGATTCTACCTTCTCTATCTTTATATTTCAATTCAGCTTGAATATTAGGATTAATATAACATATTACACCTCTCTTTTTTTCCCCGGCAAGTGATGTAAACAGATTCCCAAGTTTATTTCTTTTGAGTAGATACTCAAATTTATTTTTGATGTGGACTTCTTGCATTGCAATAATGTCGAAGTTTAATTTAGCAATTTTATTTAAAGTTTGGCTTCTCTTTTTTGGCGCATTTAGACCATTTATATTAATTGAATATAGTTCAATTCCTTTGTTTAACTTTTCTTGTGCCAGATTTAAGTTATCTGTACTTGGGTCTTGTTGCCCTTGTACTTCTAGTTTCTTTTGGATATCCTGTATAACCATTATTGCCTAAAGTTAGTTTATCAGTAGCCTGAGTTCTTTCTAAACTTGTAGGGCTCTGTTCTATAAGTTGTACACTAGTGGAAGGGAGGGTCGCTGTTCCGGTATCGTCTTGTGTTTCAGAAGTTCGATCAGTAGGGAAATTTTTTTCGAAAAATTCTTCGGCTTTTTCGACAGAGTCTATTTTTAATTTCCTATCCTGCCAGGTCACAAGCATACCTTCTGGGACCAGCCATCTAAAATTTATATTGTGTCTGGTTAGTTTTGCTGACAGAAAGGTGTATGGCCTGCGAAGGTCTCTGACATGTTTTGGGACCTGTTTTAATACTACCAGTTGTCTTCCCTTGTGTTCTATAGGATCTTCCCGGGCTCTATGAAGGATTTCATCCCTGACTGATTTTTTGATAAATTTGATATGAACTTCTTTGGGGAGGTTATGGCGTCTAGCGTAGTTAGTATTTATACGATAGGCTTCGTCGATTTCGTTTAGCATTGTATCTTTTTCAATGCCCAGGGCCTTTGAAAGGATATCGGCCATAATATCAGGTAGGTCTTCGCTTTTTTCCTCCCTGAGATTTTGAAATCTGAGATATTGGTTAGCTTTTTCGCTCTCTAATTGAATTACAGTGTCCTCTAGATCTCTATTGGCATGTATTAATTTATCTGTCAGGTCTTCCATTTGTTTATGTTCATGATCTATTTTGTCTTCTAAGACCTGTATCCTCTGTTCTTGTTTAGTCATTTGTTGTTGAAAAGCCTCGTGTTTTTTGTCCATGTTCTGCATCCACTCTTTTAGTTCGGATGTATCGCTCCTCACCTCACCTAATTCTTTTTTAATATCCTGATGGTTTTTCAACATTAGCTCCTGCATTTGAAGCAGCGTAGCTTGGAGATCTTTATAAGAATTAGACCTCTCTCTAGGTATCATATCGTCAAGGGATCTCTGGGTAGAGGGACTTGGTATGGCTGATGTAGAATGGGTGATTGATTTTTTCCCTGATCCTAGCCTAGACAAATTAGAAAGGCTTGTCATTTTTATAGTCGACCACCAATTTGCCCACTGGTACAGTTGTTTGATGGTCTGATCCAGAGTTTGGTATCGATACAGTAAAACAGAGTATTTTCAATAATTTGTAGTTGGGATATCAATTCCTGTTGGACTCAATAGTAAACCTTAACAGATAAAAGTTTAGAGATATTTCTTCCCTCTAGAGAGTGAAATTACGTAGGGGAAGATAGAAGGAATATGTACAGACAGGATAAATACTAATTAATTATTAAGTAAATGTATATAGGTTAAGCAAAGTATATAACAGTTACAAAGAGAATACTACCTTATCTTGATTATAATAAGCTTCTAATTAAAGTGTCGTTTACTATTGACCGGTAACAAATTAACAATGACTAAGTAATATATATAGATTGATTCAAAATATTGTTGCAGGTATATCTTATCTACTATTTCTATTTCTATTGTACTATTATTATTAATTACCCAGTACAAGTTTTATAATTTATAGTTAGTACTTGCAAAATTAATAGTATATTCAAATATCCTACAGCTAAGTTATTTTTACAGAGAGACAGTAATTATCAATTGATATATACAGAAAATTAATAATAGCAGTTAATGTCTTGTTATATTAAATATATTATACTAAATTATAAAGTCAATACGATCATTCATATAAATTCATTAAATTAGAGTTGATTATAGTGTTAATTATTTGATATAGATGGTGACAATATATAGTAGAGGGATACAGACTTGGTAAATTACAAAAACTTTATGTTGATCATCCACTAATAATAAAGATTAGGAATTTGCGAGATAGTAGAGTATAGGAGTTACTTATTATGCAGTTAAACAATTAAATGAAATATCAAACCCTTTTAAATCTTCAACCTTTAATTCATGAAGTTCGGGTAGGTTTCAATGCTATCTCGTGCTGATGTTATTTTAGATTCGTTAGGTTTGTTATTTCGCTGGGTAAGTTAGTCAGAAGGGTCAGTAGGGCCGATCTCTCCGGTGGTCTCTAGAGTACTCTCCTGCCGCTTTTAACCTCTTCTGCGACCTACCGCTCCTGGTATCGAGTGGAAAAGATGCCTCCGATCGCTGTCCCTCATAGACCACCAAACTTGAAGCTTGAAAAAGCCGACGTTCTCTCCGCTCGCTCTACTGTGACGCAGCAACAAAAACAAAGATCGAAGAGCCAGAGAGGGAACAGGAACCAGGAAGTGGACGAATCACGCCGTCTCGTTGAGTCCTCTTTAGAAAATTCCAGATTTAACCATTTAAAAGTTCATTCGGAGAATTGCTTTTCCTCGCGGGACGTCAGATCTTCTTGGTGTTTATTCTACGCTTTGAAGGATGTTATTAATGGCTTTCTTAGGTAAATAATATGACTTTCAAACAAACGTTCGCCGCCAGCCGGAAGGAGGAAGCTGTCAATTTCTCCCTCTTCCTTCCCTTGTCACTGCTTGTCAGATTTTTAACTCAAGTGACGCCAGCCCGTATTTGAGGAAAAAAAAAGCTAAGTTCGTAAATCTCAGTCTCAATCCAGCTCCGGTATGTTAATAGTCAACTCCTCTGCCCCGATCGCCGTTGCTAGTATTAGTTTAGTCACCTCCAGCTGGGAACACTCTAGGCCGCCATGTCGCTCCTAGCTTGCAGGCACTCAGTCGTGGGGGGAAAGATCCGCTCCACCGATCGGGCTGCCGCCTCGAATCGTGCTAACGGTATCCCCTATTTCTATCTTCTCTTGTACCTCCTCCATTTTATTTTCCAGCTGTAAATTAACTTGTTCGATTTCTTGTATTTGTAACAGTATCCCTTGAAATGCTAAAACAATATCCTTCCTCATTGCGTCATGTTGATGTTGAATTGTTTCCATCACACCATCAACTTTTTCCTCCCATTTCCCCTCCATTTTCTGAATTTTTTCATCTAACTCTTCTGATTGTTTTTTAAATCCCATTTGTAATGCCTGATGCAACTCCTGTATAGTTGTAGCTGGTGGATCTAAGAATGGTGCTTTGGGCTGTTGTTTAGAAGCCATTTTCCAAATCAATTTGTCTATCCTTTCTTCTTAATATTCTTTCTTAAATACTTTATCCCCACTTTTTCTTTCCTTCTTTTTTCCCCCCTTCCAGAAGTCTAATTGTTAAGTTTACAAGGGAAGTCCATTTAAAGTGAACAGGAAAAGTCTTTGAGCCGGCTCGAATTTACAATCGCTAATGATCACTCTCGCTCAAACTTTCACTTTTCACTTTCGTTTCTGCCTAGCACAGCGCCATTTTCAGAGCCGCTTTTCTTCCACTGAGCTCAGAAGAGAATTTTAATAGAGTTGAAAAAAAGAACGATACTTGCTATTTTCTTTCCTTTTTCCTCGCAATTCACTCTGCCTGCGACAATATCCTTCCAAAAGCATTAGTTGTTACAATCTTGTAGGGGTGGTCGTGTCACTTCGGTCTGCTTGATTCAGCAGAAACACCTCGGAAGCGGAGCTTTCGCCGGGCACAATAGGGAGCTTCCCTCTCACCTCCCCGGAAAATTCCCTGGGGGGTCAAAAGGGGCTCTACCCTTGCCCAGCTACTCTCTTCACCCTCTTCTCACAGGGGGCGAAGTTTTCAAGCCGCTAGACAGCCGATTTTCGCTGTTCTAGCGACTACACTATCTCGAGGGTTGGCAGTCCCAGAAAAGGCTGCCAGCAGTGACAGCGGAGCCACCGGAAGTTTCAAGTAGACACTGTTATGGCATTGAGAAGTCATATGACTACAATTTGCCCCATTTTTGCCTGAAACTGGCAAAAACCACCCATTCAAATAAATGGGTTAACTTTTTTTTTCAAAAAAAATAGTATTTGTTGATTATTTACAAGCAAGACAAACATGCATACAAACAAACCATAAAAAACATACACATCGAAAGGATGAAATGTATACATATCTCAAATGTATCATAAATATAACATGATATATAATATGACCTATAAAGCCCTTCATGGCATCGTACCAGAATATCTCCGGGACTGCCTTCTGCCCCACAAATCCCAGCAACCGGTTAGGTCCCACAGAGTTGGCCTTCTCCGGGTCCTGTCGACTAAACAATGTCGTTTGGCGGGTCCCAGGGGAAGAGCCTTCTCTGTGGCGGCCCCGACCCTCTGGAACCAGCTCCTCCCTGAGATTAGAACTGCCCCCACCCTCCTTGCCTTTCGTGAACTCCTTAAAACCCAGCTCTGCTGTCAGGCTTGGGGGAATTGAGACATCTCCCCCGGGCCTCTACAATTCATGTATGGTATGTTTGTGTGTATGTCTGCTTTAATAACGGGTTTTTAAAAATGTTTTTAAATTATTAGATTTGTCTTGAATTGTTCTATTGTTGTTGTGAGCCGCCCCGAGTCTACGGAGAGGGCGGCATACAAATCTAATAAATAAATAAATAAATTTAACAAAGAAGAAAAAGACAAAAGGAAGAAAGGAAAAGAAAAGGGGTCAACTGTTCTGTTGGCTATCATTTTTGAACAGCCCTTGTAATAGCTTCATATTTTCCTTCTATACTCTTTTTTCTTTAGTGTGCTAACTTTCTTTTATTCGATAACTATCTTTTCCCCTTTGTACTAATAAAACATGAATTTAACAACAATTTACAACTTACATTTGTTGTCTGTTCTTTTTATTAGGATTGTAGGATTACATATCTAAATTGCCATGAATGGGTTCACTTAACATCCATGATATTCACTTAATGAATAAGTAAACTACATTTATTTAATGACTGTGGCTTTGTAAATTTTTGGAAAGGCCAATTCATTCAGCTGACTTTGTGTGCATTAGGGCGATTGCTTTCATTGTGCAATATGAGATCTGTGCTTGTGATCTTTCGATATATAGTGGTACCTCTACTTATGAACTTAATTCATTCCGTGACCAGGTTCTTAAGTAGAAAAGCTTGTAAGAAGAAGCATTTTTCCCATAGGAATCAATGTAAAAGCAAATAATGTGTGCGATTGGGGAAATCGCAGGGAGGTTGGAGGACCTGTTTCCTCCCAGGAGATTCCTAGAGAGGTTTCTCCCCACCTTTTTCGGCTCTGTTTCCTCCCATGAGATTCCTAGAGAGGCCCCACAGAGGCTTCTCCCCACCTTTTCCGGTTCCAGTTTTGGAGGCTCGGGTTTGTAAATGGAAAATGGTTCTTGAGAAGAGGCAAAAAAATCTTGAACACCTGGTTCTTATCTAGAAAAGTTCGTAAGTAGAGGCGTTCTTAGGTAGAGGCACCACTGTACTTCTGTATCGATGCTTCCATCAGGTTTGCAGTTGATTTGCACATCCAGGAAGGCCAGTTTGTGATTGACCTCCTTCTCCATCGTAAATTGGATATCCGGGTGTACAGAATTGAGGAGGAGGAGGCCAATAACAAACTGGCCTTCCTGGGTATACATATACACACACACGCACCCGCCCCAAACACAAAGTAACAATATGAAGATATTAATATCAAGTAATTTAATTCAAGATTGAAACCTTTATTATAAAACAAGCATTTTGCTGTATTCTCTTGCTTCATTTTACAGTTTATGGGTATATTTTAAATTTCTTTCAAATATCACTATACAAATACCACTTTAATTGCTATTTGGATATTTTTTGATTTTGTTAGTCCTATTATATTTTTGGTTGTTGGGCTCCATCATATCTTCTGGTTATATTTCATCACTACAATATTTTTAAAAATATAATGGCAGCACAAAAAGAGGGAATAAAATTACTCCATTATTTAATGGTTCAATAAAAAATCAATTTCAATTTTGGAGGCTTAGTGGTATTTCAATTTCAGGACAGCAAAATACTCTGCTCTTTTATTATTATTTCTTCACTATTTTTGGAAACCCTGATAAGTGAAGCAGTGCTACAAGCATCCTTTCCAGCTCTTTCTCTTACTGTGTAAAGTCATTATTTTGTGGACTTTGGAGGGACAGAATTTTATTCAGCAATGCCCTTGAAGAGGCATTGCATTGTTATGTGGAATAAGACTGCACAATAAATGGAAAAGTAGATTTTAAAAGAAAAGTGAGACAAAATCTGATATAAATTACAGCTAAGCAGTACATAATTGCCAGGAAAGAATTGTGTTTCATGGCGTTCAGTTTTACATTTTAGCTTCTGAAAAAGTTATGAGGTGAGCAAAGACAGGATGACCAGATAGTCTGCCATTCCAACTTTTCCAGTTTAAATATACACTGCTCAAAAACATAAAGGGAACACTTAAACAACACAATATAACTCCAAGTAAATCAAACTTCTGTGAAATCAAACTGTCTACTTAGGAAGCAACACTGACTGACAATCAATTCCACGTGCTGTTGTGCACATTCAACTTTGTACAGAACAAAATATTCAATGAGAATATTTCATACATTCAGATCTAGGATGTGTTATTTGAGTATGCCCTTTATTTTTTTGAGCAGTATATATCTAAATTATTTTTAGTACGTGAGAATACTATGATCTCAAGCATATTTGTATATTTAATTTGCAGAACCTATAGAGAAGTGCCATCTAATTAGTACTTGCTCTTTTTGGACAATAGCTGAGCACAGATAACTGCCAACCAATCATTGTTTGGTAGTAAATTAGTGCTTTATTCTGCACCACATTATGTTGATGTCTAAAAACATATCCTTTCCCTTTCTTCACTGAAAGGCAACACAACAAATTGCTAGCACCACTTCACATTTCTGTACTTGTATTGATGATAGGTATTTTTGCCTTCAGAATACCTAATGTTGATATATTTGGTAGTTTTTTGCAATTCGGTTTCTATGCCAATCACAACAAAATGCTGCTATGAAGGTATTCCAGGATCTGAGAAGCCCAACAAACCAAAAATGTTTTCCAGTGAGAATACAAATCACACCTTCAAGCAAATGGCACTGATACGCCATTTCTGAGGTAGCATTCACTGCTTTAGATCCCATTTCTGTATTCCCAAAAGGGGCGTGCTGAGTTGAGAGTGGCTGATTAAGTAGAGAGGAGATTGCCATGCTCACATCACCCATCCTTTGGATTTTTATCTTCTTATTTAATTTTCTTTGTTTTAATTGTTTAAAACTTCTTCTTTTTACTTCTTTATTATATTGTGCGCCACCTAGAATTATTTAACAGTGATATGGGTCACATTAAGTAAATAAATTCAAGGGTAGGAAATAATTGATATGGGTATTAAGCTTTAACCAATTTGCTTGCATTTGCAAACCTCTGGCTGTGATATTATATGCTAAGTAGGGGACTTATCTTATTTGCACCTGGATTTTATTATTGTTTGGAAGACACCAACAATTAATGAAACTGGCATACAACATAAATCAACTGTATCCTATGGATAATAGATGCTTTTAGGAGCTAATATCTTTCAGATAGGCTCATGTCTCTTGTATGGTCTCACAACTTGTTTGCAGTAGGGTATTTTGATATCTTGTGAAAAATCAAAACTTTTGTCTTCGTATTATTCAGATAATGATTGTTGTCTTGAATCCTGATATACCTCTATTTACAATCTAGTTATGGAAATAGGGAAGGCTTGAGTTAACTAATTCATCAAATGGATTTGCATTACATGGATGCTAGTCTGCTAGCAAAAGATGGAATACATTATTCAAGACTGAGAAGACTGTTGTAGTTGATTGGAATATTTATGAACTTAAAAATGTAGGGTTGAGTATAGAAGTGATAAAGTAAGAATTACAGGTATGAACTTGTGCACTAATAATAGTCATAACCTAACTGGAATATATTATGCCACTTAGTGAAATAACTGATTTATCAGAATTGTCTGATAAAGCTCCATGGTTTCAATTATGTAAATGTTAATGCTCAACTTGTAAGAAATAACAAAATAAACCTTTTTTACATGCAAGACTTAAGCAAATTTTGGAAGATGTTAAAGTGATTTCCATATGTGTTTGCATGTGTGTGTGGGTGTGTGTGTATGTATACACACACACACACACACACACACACACACACATAATTATAATATAAATAATTATACGGGATCAATTTGTTCAAGAGGAATAGAAGCAAGAAAAAGAGGTGGAATTTCATTACATTAAAAAATATCCATAAATGCAGAGAAATTGAAGGGATTCAATATGATAGCACTATGGAGAGCAAAATAAAACAAGGAACATAATTTTTCAGTTCACTATGACACCCAAACAGAGAAGGCATGGATGTGATTACCAAAAAACAAATTAAGGGAGAACTAGAAAAGGAAGGAAGGAAGGAAGGAAGGAAGGAAGGAAGGAAGGAAGGAAAGGAGTTCAGATTAATGAAGTCAGAAAAATTATAAAACACTTTTGTAGCAAAAGGAAAAAATAAGGAACAAAAAATTATGGAAGAAATTGCAAACAAATTCTGAAGAATGGGCAGAAAAAGTTATTAGGAAGGACAGATTACCAAAGGAAAAATAAAGGCACCGTTTTACGGTGGTTCAGCTCCAATCTCTCTGGTCGTTCGCAGCCGGCGTTAGTGGGGGGGCAGAGGTCCACCCCTCGGCCTCTACTTTGTGGGGTGCTGCAGGTGTCTGTCCTCGCCCCCCTACTATTTAATATCTACATGAAGCCGCTGGGCGAGATCATTCGACAGCATGGAGTAAGGTATCACCAGTACGCTGATGATACCCAGTTATACATCTCCACCCCATGCCAATTCAATGAAGCGGTGGATGTGATGTGCCGGTGCCTGAAAGTCATAAGGATCTGGATGGGGGTCAACAGGCTCAAGCTCAACCCAGACAAGACTGAGTGGCTGTGGGCATTTCCTCCTAAGGACTCCTTGATCTGTCCGTCCATTGTTCTGGTGGGGGAACAATTGTCCCCTTCAGATAGGGTTCACAACTAGGGTGTTGTCCTGGACCCACAGCTGAGTCTTGATCATCATCTTTCACCTGTGGCCAGGGGGACCTTTGCCCAGGTTCGCCTGGTTCACCAGTTGTGGCCCTATTTGGACCAGGAGGCTCTGCACACAGTCACCCAGGCCCTCATCACCTCCCATCTCGATTATTGCAATGCGCTCTACATGGGGTTACCTTGAAAAGTGTTTGGAGACTGCAAATAGTCCATAATGCAGCCGTGAGAGTATACCCATATAACACCTGTGCTCCGCGAGCTGTACTGGCTTCCTATTAGTCTCCAGGCACAATTCAAGGTGTTGGTTATTACCTATAAAGCCCTATATGGCTCAGGAGCAGACTATTTATGGGACCGCCTTCTGCCACATACCTCCCAGAGACTAATAAGAGCACACAGAGTTGGCCTCATCCAGGTCCCATTGATTAAACAATGTAGGTTGGCGGGACTGTGGGGGAGGGCCTTCTCTGTGGCTCTCCCAGCTCTATGGAATCAACTACCCTTCCTCAGTGTCTGTACTGCTCCCACCCTACTGGCCTTCCGCAAAGCCACAAAGACTTGGCTTTATCGGCAGGCCTGGGGGCCATGAATTGTCCATCTTTCATGGCTAAATGTTATTTTATGGATGGTGTGCATGCATAAGATTTGATTGGTTTTTATATAAATGGGTTTTATCGAGGTTAGTTTTTAGAGACTATATTCAACTTCTTTTTATTGCTTGTATCTTTTTGTATTGTGTTATATTATGTTGTAAGCCACCCTGAGTCCTTCGGGATTGTGCAGCATAGATGTCAAATAAATAAGTAAGTAAGTAAGTAAGTAAGTAAGTAAGTAAGTAAGTAAGTAAGTAAGTAAGTAAGTAAGTAAGTAAGTAAGTAAGTAGCCTGGATCTGTAAAGATGGCCTCAGAAAAATGAAAGCTTAGGATTAGTTTATTTTATAAAAATTATATTTATTAAGAATTCTCATATAATAAAATGCAAATCAAAAGAATAAAAAAAAGAAAGTGTTAGTAGCACCACTATCACCAGAAAGAATGAAGCCACTGGGTCCAAGCTGAAAGGAAGCTGAGCTGTGGGTGTTTCAAATTAATGGTGAATGATGCTGTAAAGATGTTTTCTCCATAGGAACCTGGAATGCAAGATCTATGAATTAAGGCAAGCTGGAGGCGGTCAAACAAGACTGAACATTGGCATCTTAGGAATCATCGAACTAAAATGGACATGAATGGGCGAATTTAATTCAGATGAACATCAGGTATACTACTGCAAGCAAAAATCCCTCAGAAGAAGCAGAGTAGCCTTTATAATTAATAAAAGTCTAGGAAAAGCAGTACAATCCCCAAAATGACAGAATGATGTCAATTTGAATCCAAGGCAAACCATTTAACATCACAGTAGTCCAGGTCTGTGGGGAGCATGATGTGTCTATCTGTGTGTGTGTGTGTGTGTGTGTGTGTGTGTGTGACACATCAATGCACAGGGGGATGGGTGGAGCACTTGCAAATTGCATTATGGGTGCAGATATGCACACACATTGTCGCACATGCACGCTTTCACCACACAGCAATAAAAAGGTTAGCCATAATTGCTCTATACAGTCAGTGAAAACAAGACCAGGAGCTGACTGTGGCTCAGATCATGAGCTTCTTGCTGCAAAATTTAGGCTTAAATTAAAGAAAGTAGGGGAAAGCACTAAACCACTCAGATATGAACTCAATCATATGCCTGATGAATATGAAATAGAGGTGACAAATAGATTTAAGGGATTAGAACTGATAGAGTGCCTGAAGAACTATGGATGGAGGATGGAGGGTTGCAACATTGTACAAGAGGTAGCAGCTAGAAAAATCCCAAAGAAAAAGAAATGCAAGAAAGCAAAATGGCTGTCTGAGGAAACTTTACAAAAAGCTGAGGAAAGAAGGGAAGTAAAAGGGAAGGAAGGAAGGAAAGAAAAAGGAAGGAAGACAGGAAGAAAAAGAAAGAAAGAAAGAAAGAAAGAGAAAGATTCACCCAATTGAATGCAGAATTCTGGAGAATAGCTACAAGAGACAAGAATGCCTTCTTAAGTTAACAGTGCAAAGAAATAGAAGAAAACAATAGAATAGGGAGGACCAGAGATCTCTTCAAGAAAATTAGAGATATGAAGGGGACATTTCAGGCAAAGATGGGCATGATATAAGACCAAAATGACCTAACAGAATTAGTTGAAATCAGCAATAGGAAAAAGGAGCTGTTTCAGAAATCTTCAAAATCAGAGGCACAGACTATTGAAATATTGTAAAAGGAACTCTGAAGGTCGAAGGCAGATTTCTATTTGGTTTTACAAGAACCTTATTTAGGATTATTTATAGCAGTGATGTCAAACCATTTTGGCTTGGGTGCAATAGAATGCGTGCGTGTGCCCACACCCATAATGCAATGCCCCTGCACATCTGCACAACTCCCACACTGGAAACTTATAAAGAGAGAGTGCGGTAATTCTGTCATAGCTTTAAAAAACACTATTGTGGAGGTGATGCAGTGGTTTTAAAAAAGGATTTAAATGAGTTCCTTTTGGCAGTGTGGGCACGTGCCAAGTCCTGCTGGAAAATTTAAGTCACTATCCTCATAAATATCGTATGCAGATGGCAGTATGGGGTGCTCCAAAATCTCCTGGTAGATGGCTGTGTTGATCCTGGACTTAATGAAGCACAGTGGACCAACACCAGCAGATGACGGCTTCCCAAACAACACAGACTGTGGAAACTTTACAATGGACCTCAAGCACTTTTCACTTTGTGCCTCTCCATTCTTCCGCCATACTCTGTGTCCTTGGTTTGCAAATGAGCTGCAACAATATCCACAGCACCAAAAACTGACTCAATGACTGTGGGATTACTGTTCTTGATTGGCCAGCAAACTCACCTGACCTGAACCCAATAGAAAATCTATGGGGCATTGCCAAGAGAAAGATGAGAGACATGAGACTGAACAATGCAGAAGAGCTGAAGGCCACTATTGAAGCATCCTGGTCTGCCATAACACTTCAGCAGTGCCACAGGCTGATAGCGTTATTGAGGAAGTAATTTCTGCAAAGTACTGAGTACATATGCATGCTTATACTTTTCAGAGGTCCAATATTGTTCTATGTTCAATCCTTCTTTTATTGATTGCATGTAATATTCTAATTTTCTGAGATGGTGGATTTGGGGTTTTCATGAGCTTTGCCTTTACCCCATAACCATCACAATTATGACAAATCATGACTTGAACTATCTTGCCTTGCATATTATGAGTATCTCTCGTATATTAAGTTTCACCTTTTAAATTGCATTACTGAAATAAATGAACGTTTGCACGATATTCTAATTTTTCACCTGTATAATACTTATCCTTACTTTGTTTTTGCTGACACCATTTACATTCCTCCTTCACACTCTATCTCTTCTCTATCAAAATTTCCCTATTGTACTTCTTCTATATTTCTTCTATAGTCATATGCTGTGTTCCCCAAATGATACTGGAGCTATTATCAACAATGGCAAATATTTACTCTGGCACAATTAATATTTCTTAAACATTTATTTATTTCGGTTCTAGCAATAATATTTGAACTGGAAAGTCTAAAAGCTTTGTTAAAAGCAAAGTCTTTTGTAGTAGTGAATGAAAACATTTCCACTCATTGGAAATACCCAAATAAGGAACCTGATGAAGGATGACACCTGGTATAATAATGCATCAACAACTTAATATCCCTAGTAAGTATCCCAAATGGGTGCCAGATGCTATCTCAACTCAGATTCTTGTAAATAGAGGTCAAAAACACATCTGCTTTGTTGACAATGCTTTTGCAGAAATACAGTGAGAATCATTTAGATTTTCTGTTTTATTTGTAAAATATTGGCTTGTGATATAGAACATTATTCAGGGTAAATTATTATTTCTACGAACAAATTGTGATCATCATTTTAGAAAGCATGGATGTTATTCCAAGTTGTGCTGCATATGTAATCTAATATATTCCTTGCTTTAAACTGTTTTCCTCTCTCCATGTCTGGAATGTAATATAGATAGAAGTATTTAGCTATGCCATAAACGTAGCAGCTAAACAAATGTGTACATTTTTCTATAATTGGTATTACATTTCATCAAGATACAGACAACTTAGAAGCATATTGGGCTCAATAATTTGTACAGCAGTTGACAACAAGTATCTACGTTATCCAATTGTGTCTTTTCCAACTTTCTTTCATGATCTTAAAGAATAAACCAATGCCATTTTGCTGATCTGCCATTCTCCCATGCCTCTGGAAGGAGAGTCCAGCATGGGATTTAGCTCAAGTCTTATTGGTAGGGACTGAGTTTTAAATTAATATAATTAACATATTAAGTAGGTACCGCCCCCTTGCTGCCCCAGTACCTCAGTTTTAAAAAACTCAGTCTAGAATAGGGACTCTGAGTTTTTTTCCTCTGAGGGAAATTCAATAAAAAATGTATACTTTAAGGTTTTTACCTGTTTGTTCTGTATTAATGTTGTTGTTTTTGTTTTCTAACAGGTATTGCAAGGCTTGGGGTCTCTGCCCTCCGTGGGCAGCACCCCCATCGTACTCCTCATGGGGCCTCTTCTCCCCGCGAGTACTGCCCTGAAGAGGAATGGCTGGGCTACAGGTCACTGTCCTCCGCGGTCAGACCTAACCCCACACCCCAGATGGAAGGGTCCGCCCCTCTCCATTAACGGGGGCAACGCGGCGCTGAAAATGACAGCCGCCGATCTGACAGCAGCGCCTATCAGCTGTTAGCCGGGAAGCCAAGCGGCGGTGTCTTTACGGCCGGGAAAGGAGCCGAATAAGCACTCGTAGGCGCAAACACCTCACCTGCTGAGCAGGGCTCTCCATGCTGCCGCTCGCTGGAGAGGGTCGCGCCCGCCATTTTCGTTCAAAAAAAGGGCGCGAAAAGAGGTGGCCATTGGCTTCGTCTAGCTGAAGAGAGTTGCGCCGCCATTTTTGGCTGGGGGAAAAGGCGCGAAAAGCCGTTACAATTGGCAAACAGTATGGGGAAGCTGGGCTGTGTGCCAGGAACCCTTTGAGCCTGATCTGCCTAGCTACTGCCTCTGATTGGCTGTCGCCTGATCACGTGATGAGTGATCATCAGGCAGGGACAGTAGGAAAGCTGTGACAGCTTCCATAGCCACTGCTCGTGAGCAGAGACCACAGAGGTTGCTGTTGATCGTTTCCAAAGTTTAACAATAGTTGTTGTGAGTACGCTGCCCCTTTTTACCAGCTAAAGGATGGCTGATCAACTGAGTACTCATGGGGAGGAACAGCTCCAGCCAACTCCAGTGCCCAATAAAAATAAGGAGAAGGCTTCTGGCAAGGCCAAGTCAAAATCTTCCCAGTCTTCATCCTCCATTAAAGAAGCTGAGAGGAAGATTAAAGCCTTGGAACAAAGGCTAGAAGCGGCCTTGGCCCCCCATACTGCAGGGGTTCTGACCATACCTCCATTTCAGCCACTCCCTTCATCAAGGACATCATCATTGTCTCTGGGAGCCATGGGCACTGCAAGTGAGAGTGACTGGTCTCCTGATAGACAAGCTGTATCGGGCCCACCTCCACCTTCGCCTCTCACTAGGCCAGACAGGCCTGCTTCAATAGGCCATCCTACCTATGGGTTCCCTGCAGGGACACAGGTGTGTGCCCCAACAGCAACGTTCACGCCAACGGCTGCAGGGCTTAGATCCCAAGCCGATGCCTGGCAGGCCTTCCCTCCAGCCCTGCAGGACATTATTGCTAATGCTTATGCGCAGGGAATGGTGGTTGGAGCCCAGTGTACAATGCCGTCATCATCACACCCGTATCAGCCCAGGGATCTTTGGTCAGCACCACCGCCCCCTCCTGGGCTGGACTCACTTGCGGGAGAAACATGCTTTATGGAAGGTGACGGTGAACAGGGGGACAATCAACTATCTGATGATGAGTATAATATTCCAGAACAACCAGCTCCCGCAGGATTGTTTAAACCAGCATTATTTAGGGTGCTTTTACACAAGGTAAAGCAAGCCTTGGATGTGCCAGGTGCCACGGCTCCTCCTGAGGCAGGGGATGGAGTCAGAACTTCAGCTTCCCTATGTAAGGAGCCGCCCAAGGAGTCTGACAATGTACCTGCCATGGAAATATTCCTTGACAATATAAAGCACACCTGGCAGCACCCAGCAGCGGCGCAGGGTTCCTCCAACTTGGAGCGCCGCTTCTACACATTTGACGATGAGATGAAGAACCTATTGCAGTTCCCGCCAGTGGACAAGCCGGTGGCCACACTGGTGTCCAATGCTGTGGTTCCTTCTGAGACTGGGGACAGCCTCAAGCCAGATGAGAGACGGGCTGAGACACTCCTGAGGAAGGCCCACCAGATGGCAGCATGGGCCCTGAGGGCTGCATCTACTGCATCCATCTTCAATAGGGCATCCCTTATGTGGATTCAGGAGGTACAGGCTAGGATGGGGCCTGAGGATTCTCGTCTAAAGCAGGATCTGAACAAGCTCCTGGCGGCGGCCGAATTCTCCGCAGATGCCACCTTGCACGCGGCAAAGTTTTCCGCAAGGGGCATGGCTTCCACTATTTCGTTTTGGCGCCTCCTTTGGCTCCGCCACTGGCAGGCGGATGCCAAGTCGAAATGGCGCCTGTCATCTGCGCCTTTCCAGGGCATGAAATTGTTCGGGGAGGTGTTGGAATCAGTCCTTGTGGAGGACAAGGACAAGAGGAAGATCCTCCCCAGATCCTCTCGATGTCAGGATCGCACTAACACCCCGTATCGACGCCGGCAGCCCTTTCGATGGGACCCAGCATCCGGAACCATCCAGGCCTCCAGACCGTATTCACAAGGTCAATATGGTCAGTCCTATTCGTACCGGGGTGATAGGGCCTACTTCCAGGGCCGGGGCAGAGGATACCAGCAGGCGAGATGCCCTTTTCGGGGTTCCAATCAACGAGGCTTCCGTGGTGCCAAGTGACTCCATAAGGCAGGTCCCTTTGGGGGGGAAACTCCAAAGGTTTTGTACCGCCTGGAGGACCACATCCTCCGACGCTTGGGTCTTGGACACAGTGACCCGGGGCCTACGCCTGGAATTCCTTCATATTCCGCCTACCCATTTTGTGTCATGTCCAGTGCCCAAAGACATTACCAAACGGACATTACTGGAACAAGAGATTGAACATCTCCTGGAGATCCAAGCCGTCGAGAGGGTGCCAGCCCAGATGGAGGGCATGGGGTTCTACTCCAGGGTCTTCATAGTACCCAAGGCATCGGGAGGTTGCAGGCTCATTTTGAATCTGAAGCACCTAAACAGGTACGTGTTATACCGCAGATTCAAGATGACCTCCCTTCGCACTATCCTGGCGTCAATCCGGCCTCGAGATCTCATGTCATCCATCGACCTGAAGGAGGCGTATTTACACGTGCCCATTCATCCGGAGCACCGGAGATACCTCCGCTTTTATGTCCAGGGGAGGCACTACCAGTACTGGGCGATGCCTTTTGGCCTCTCTTCCGCACCGCGTACCTTCACCAAGCTCCTGGATTCGCTAATCGCCTCTTTACGGTCCCGGTCAATAAGACTGTTAGCTTACTTGGACGACATCCTCGTACTGTCCAGGGATCTGGCGACCGCGCGGCAGGATCTACAGGACACGGTAGCGCTGTTGCAGGAACATGGCTTTACGATAAACGGGGCAAAAAGTCATTTTTCGCCCACCACCACTATCACCCATCTCGGCGCTGTTATAGACACCATCGCCATGAGGGTTTACCTATCTCTGGAGAGACAGCGCAACGTTCAGGACTTAGTCACCAAATTACAACATCGGGATGGTACCGCTGGCCTTTTTATCCAAGGTCCTGGGGACGCTAGTGTCATGCGTGGACATCGTTCCCTGGGCACGGTATCATTTCCGCACGCTTCAATGCTTCAAAAGCGACGTGTGAGTCACACACACAGATTAATTGCGGTAGGAAGAGGCCTGCGATACTCCCTAAAATGGTGGAAGTTCCGGGTGATACATCAAGGGTCCCCCTTTGGCCACCTACAACACATCATTTTGACTACGGATGCCAGTCTCCTGGGTTGGGGAGCCCATGTGGACCATCATGTAACTCAGGGGTTGTGGCTTCCTCAGGACTTAACTCCAGTGAATATCAACTTCCTGGACCTGAAAGCGGTGCGCCTTGCCCTGCTAACCTTTACACCACTTCTCCAGGGAAAGCATGTGTTGGTTCGTACGGACAATGTTGCGACCAGGGCGCATCTCAACCACCAAGGGGGGACCAGATCTCTCAGGTTGATGGAGGAAACACAACTCCTCTTCGACTGGGCAGAGGTCCATCTTGCGTCTCTCCACGCAGAGCACATTGCGGGGGAGGCCAATACTCAAGCGGATTGGCTCAGTCAGCAAGCAGTGGATCCAGCAGAGTGGAGTCTGACCCCACAATTGTTCCAGCAAGTGACCAAAAGGTTTGGCAACCCGATGGTAGACTTATTCGCGACTCCGCACAATGCCCAGCTCCCGAGCTTTTATTCCAGATTTCCCACACCGGGAGCCGAGGGGACCAATGCCCTGTACCTTCCGTGGCCCAAGGAATTGCTATACGCCTTTCCACCAACACCACTTATTCCAAGGGTCATCGAGAAGATCCTAGTGGAACAGGCGGAGGTCATCCTGACAGCACTGCACTGGCCGCGGCGGACTTGGTTTGCAGACATGATGGGGCTCTCAATTGTCCAGCCCTGGAGGATCCCAGACGACCAAATCACCCTCACTCAGGGAGCGATATTCCATCCGGAGCCTCAGTGGTTCCACCTGACCGCTTGGCGCTTGAGGGGGACAGATTGAGAACCTGGAACATTCCTGAGAATGTCATCGCTACGATCCAGTCGGCCAGGAGGCCTTCAACGACTAGGATCTACCAGGCTACTTGGGCCGCATTCACCACCTTTTGCAAGGTCAGACATCAGCGGCCGCAGGATGCTAGTTTAGTCTTGGTGTTGGAGTTGTACAATCCGGTCTGGAGAAGGGATTGGCTCCCAACACCTTAAGAAGACAGGTAGCGGCTTTGGCAACGATTATTCGATCTGAGGATGGTGGGTCATTGTCCCACCATTCGTTGATTAAAGACTTTCTGAAAGGGGCTACCAATAGGCATCCTCCACCGATACAACGTTTCCCTACTTGGGATCTTACTGTGGTATTGCAAGCGCTCACAGCTCCTCCGTTCGAGCTGCTGAGAACTGTGCCTTTGAGGATGTTATCCCTTAAAACAGCGTTCTTAGTGGCCATTACATTGGCACGGCGGGTGTCGGAGCTGTCGGCCTTGTCAGTAAGGCCTGACCTTTGTACATTTCAACCTAATAGGGTGATCCTCCATTTGGACCCAACGTTCATACCTAAAGTCAACACCCACTTTCACCGGACACAGGAACTTGTCTTGCCGGATTTCTGCATGCATGGATCACATCCGTTGGAACTTAAGTGGCATAAGGTGGACGTGCGCAGAGCTCTGAAACTCTATATCAGGCGCACGGCTCCTTTCCGCAGGACTGAGACCTTGTTTGTCTCCTTTGGCCAACATCGACTGGGTCTCAAAGTGTCCTCACAGACCATTAGTCAATGGTTGAAGCTTTGTATAGCAGAAGCGTACAAAGCAGGTTCACAGACATTGCCTAGTGGAATCACGGCTCATTCGACTCGTAGTGCCGCTACTTCAGCGGCATGGGCCACACAGGCATCGATAGAGGACATCTGTAGGGCGGCCACGTGGGCCACCCCTACCACCTTTATACAGCATTATAAACTGGACACGTTTGCTTCGGCCGAGGCGGCCTTCGGGAGGAGAGTATTGCAACGAGTGTGTGACACTACAGGATCATGATTCAATGATATCCCTCCCTTGAACACTGGAACTTGGGTATATCCCATGCTGGACTCTCCTTCCAGAGGCATGGGAGAAGAACCGTTGAACTTACCTGAACGGTCTTCTCCATGTCCTGGAAGGAGAGTCCAAACCCTCCCATTGAAACATGGACAGTTGTTGCGTTTCAGTTAATGGTTGTGTTAGTTGTTTAATAAATTCTGTTTACCATTTGAATTCGTTTTTTAAAACTGAGGTACTGGGGCAGCAAGGGGGCGGTACCTACTTAATATGTTAATTATATTAATTTAAAACTCAGTCCCTACCAATAAGACTTGAGCTAAATCCCATGCTGGACTCTCCTTCCAGGACATGGCGAAGACCGTTCAGGTAAGTTCAACGGTTCGTCTATAGTTCTACATGAAATATACAGTTAGAATATCTGCTAATTATTCCAGGATTAGTCAGAGATGTAATTTGAGCTGAAAGGCAGCTCTCTATTCAATATAAAAAAGGCAATGGGATTGACAGTTGAATTTTAATTCAAATTGACAGTGGAATAGTATCCTCTACCATTCCTGAGAGCAAGAAGTTGACTTATATCATTAAGACAAGCTATGTGGTACATCACATTCTGTCATCACAATATTTCATTTTAAGAATGGCCCTCACCATTTACCTATTCATCTTCTTAGTATTCCATATTGCTCCATATAAATGACATGGTCCTTAAAGAGGTGGGATAAAATACTTTCCTATTTGATACTTTACTGTTGCACTAGATTGCTACTAAGTGCTTATTGCACAAAAGTTTACAGGTTTTCTATATACGTAACCAAAAAGCAGTATGTGAAAGCTTTGATAGATCAAAGTTATTGTGGGCAATGTAGGTCAGCATCTATGAGTGCATCTAGTAATGACTGTGACGTATAAGTGATTTAACTTTGTAGTATGAAAAATAAATAAGAAAATGAAAGAAGAAAAATTATACAGTATGTTGTGTGTTTGTGAAATTAATAATAGGGGAAATTAAACAGATCTCAGTGAAATTTGTTTTGAAACAGGATTTATGAATAATGAATTTATGAATAAGTGGAGGTGGAAGTTTCTTTAAAATTAAAATTTATGTCAAGTTTTTCAATGGTGCCAAAAGAATAGAAAGGAGTTCTGATTAAAACTTCACAACTGAATTAATGTGTTTCAGAGGAAAGGCTATTCTGATAGGTTACATGAATTGATTGTGGAACAAAGAAGACCCATAAGGCCTGGTTACCTATCTCCCAAGGTACTGGAGAGACTAGTTTTACCCTGCAGGATATACTTAGGGTTCTTTTGGTCAAGCAATACTATCTATTGAAACCATGGAAATGTGCATTTCCTCGTGGTATCTGCTATTTGGAATGAGATTGTCTCTGAGATAGAATGGCTCCCACACTGTTGGTATTTCAGAAGTCCTTAAAGACCTGGTTCTTTTTTATTTTATTTTTACTAGGCTTTGGATTCAGAGGTCAGGAGGATTTTCTGCTTTTATATCAACAGCTGATGGTGTAAAAATGTAATTACACTAAAGACATTTTGTGGAATAGATTAGAGACATTAATTATCAATTGTAAACCATTTTATTCTCAATGAGAATTTTCCACATCTGTTTCATTTGCAATGTACATTCCTCCACAAGCTTGAGTCTGCGGAGAGGGGCAGCATACAAATATAAATAAACAAACAAATAAATAAATAAATAAATAAACAAACAAACAAACAAACAAACAAACAATGCATTACAAACTCCAGTTGACCAGATGTAGCCAAAAGAGACATACCTGTTCTGATTTCAGGCTGAATCGTATAATACTTGGAATAAAGGAATTCTCATTGCAAAACATATCCTCTTTATTTTCTCCTCTACATTTCAACACTGCACACAGTTTTCTTTCCTCATCATTTTTATCTCAGCAATAAGTAGATAAGCTTTGGAAGTAACATGAAAGACATTCCACAAGTCATTCTAATATTTATGGCAAATTAGGGCTAGCCAGGAGTCATAAAGAAATCACATATTAATAATAAATCACACATTATGCTTACACTTCAGAGTAAGTTCGGAATGCAGCCATACTTTTGCAAGATTGAAATAGATTCACCGTCTCTTCCATTTCACAACCGGATGTGACATAATTCATTAATTAATTACTCTCTACTATTTCCACTCTCTTTCTTCCCTGCATTTTTGCCACCTTTGAAAATGTGCATCCCTCCATCTGTGGTCTCCCCCATTTGAGTCACTTGAACTCATCTGTGTGTCATTAGCTCCGTGGTCTACACTAGCATTGCTAACTGTAGGTAGAGCAGGGAGATTTATGATCTCTAAATCCCACTCATCATCCTCCGAATCTGAAAACTCCTCACGCTGCAAGGGAGTACACACAACACCACCCAGACTTGATCCTCATTGTGTTGGGAGATTTCAACTTAAGCCAAGAGCTACCAAGATTTTTTCAGCATGTTAATTGTTTTCTGGAATCCATATTTTATTTTGTCCTTGTTGTACTTGGTTGGACCTGCAGATGGTGCAACCAGTCAAGATTTATTCCTTTTTCTTGTAGCTTTTGGTTTTGACACCAGCTGACCGTGTTCGTCCAAGAGCTGTTCATAGCCAAAAAGTTATGAGGAAATGTTAAAGAGGCCACCAGAGGAAGTTCAAAGATGGAAACATGCAATGAAGGATGACTTTGAGGTATTGCTGAAGCAAAATGTGATTGACATTGTTGATGTACCCAAAAACAGAAAAGTTATTGGTTCAAAATGGGTGTACAGATTGAAGACAATGCCTGATGGAAGTATGATATAAAGAGCAAGACTTGTAGCAAAGGGATTTATCAAAAAGTATTCATCCACTGCTAAAGAGGAATCAATGAGAAGTATGTTAGCGTTAGCGATGAAAAAAAGGTTTCAAGGTTAAACAATTTGATTTCGAATGTGCGTATATAAATGCTAATTTAAAAGAAGATGTATATGTCAAACAAGCACCTGGTTTTGAACTGAAGGATAGTTCTAAAGTGTATACATTGAACAAAGCTCTATATGGCTTAAAGAAGTTCTCTAACAGTTGTAATACATGTTTAGATGAAAAATTAATTCAAATGGGATTTAGGCGCAGCACAGCTGATGCATGTGTATAAAACAAGGATGTTGGAAAGGATCAAATAATGATTTATGTATATGGTGATGATATTTATGTAAGTGCAAAAGATGATTCGGTAATCATGCAAGTATTTAACGAGCTGAACAAGTCATGTATGGTAACAGACTTGGGATATTTAAGACAATAGTTGGATATTGACATTGTAAAAGTGCACAAGAAATTGTATTAAGACAAAGACTGTATAATTAGTAAATAGAGTAAAAGTACAGGATGCCAACAAAGTTAAAATAATACAGTATATTGGAGTTAAATTGCAGAATATGAAACAACTTGTATAATTCATAGGGATTAAAATATATGTAGAAAGTATATGAAGAATGTAAATATAACAATGCAAATGTATGTATGTAAAATGTAAAGTAATGGTAAACAAGTTGTGTATCGCTGCATTGAGATATTAGAAGGGGTGTCAGGATTAAGCATATCCTGAGGTAATATCTCTATGCAGAAGGAAGGAATACGAAGAGAATGCTGAGTCATTCTGAGTTAATTAAGCATGCAGCAACCTGATTGGGTGATAAGTATTTAAATATATAAGAGCTTTAGTATTGCTCTCCGATTCTCTGATCCGTTCTCTGATCTTTGATTCTCTCTGATGTGTGTTGTGTGCTCTGTTCTTCCTGCTCTGATCTGAAGTTCCTGTTGCTGTATTGAAGTATTGATCTATGAGTTACTGTAATTGAGATAGTTGTAGTGAGATACTAGTGTGATGTATGTATAGTAAGATAGAATACAGTTAGTAGTGTAAATAAGAAGTAAATATATTTTTGCAAGACTTCTTGCTGCTGTGTTTGATTGAAGACTTCAACTCCATATCTATTGGTCTGTGCCTGGCTGGTTGGGTTGGTTAGCTGCTTGGACTGGCTATCTTCTGAAAGTGCAGCTCTGACAAAAACGTCACTACAGAGCGCTGTACACCAAGACAACTAGACACAAGAACAGTTTTTCCCCGAATGCCATCATTCTACTAAACAAATAATTCCCTCAACACTGTCAAACTTTTTACTAAGTCTGCACTTCTATTTCTACTATTTTTTTCTCATCATTCCTATCACCCATTTCCTCCCACTTAGGACTGTATGACTGTAACTTGTTGCTTGTATCCTAAGATTTTTATTATTTTTATTGTTTCTTCATTGCTTATTTGACCCCTATGACAATTATTAAGTGTTGTACTACATGTTTCTTGACAAATCTATATTTTGTTTTATGCACACTGAGAGCATATGCAGCAAGACAAATTCCTTGTGTGTTCAATCACGCTTAGCCAATAAAGAATTCTATAAGTGAGAAAACAAGAAGCATTTAAAACTGCCGCGGTGGCACAGTGGTTATTGTACTGCAGGCTACTTCTTCTGATCACCAGCTGCCAGCAGTTTAGCAGTTCAGATCTCATGGGTTCAAGGTTGACTCAGCTTTCCTTTTTTCTGAGGTTGATAAAATGAGGATCCAGATTGTTGGAGGTAATATGCTGAATCTGTAAACTGCTTAGAGAGGGTTGTAAAGCACTGTGAAGAGGTATATAAGTCTAAGTGTTATTGTTTTTGCTATTGACTGAATACAAAGCAATGTATAAAAAAAGAACATAAAGAAATAATGTATTAAGACATGATTATATAGAAATAATGATTGAGCATTTAATCACTGAACAAATATATTGAAAAGGGTCAAGAGGGGGGAAAAAGAACAAAAACGTCATTCTAATGTGTTCTTCTTGGACCTGGTTGGATCGGAACAAAGGAGCACCCACTCTCAGGAAATTCAAACCAAACACAACTATATTGAAAAATGATTTGTACAAAACAAGATCAGGCTTTTACTCCATGCTGGCAGCGTTCCTGTTGAAGTTGTCTCATAGATAAGGAGCTGGCTGCGGGCTGAGAGCCAAATCCAATTATGGCATTCCTAAGTGTTCTAATGTCCTTTAAACACACACGAATCTTCAAGTTTTCCCCGGACAGCTGCATCTCTGCACAATGAACTTAAAGGGATAAGAGCAGTTCGTCAGCAAAGCATTTATGGAACTCCTGATCTAGGACCTCCACCATTACAAACGTTGATTTTCCACACCCCTTTCCCCATAAACCCTCACTTATATACTGTCTGGGTGTGGTCAATTGTTTCCTAGAGATATTCAATGTCTAAACTTTCTTTCATAGAGATATTCACCTTCTAGAACATTTCCCATAAAGATATTCCTGTTTGCTTCGTGACCTTCTTACCCCAGCATCTAATAGGGACTCCTGGTCGCCAATGTACCCCTCCTCCTCTGAATCAGACATTACCATAATTGGGATTCTACAGTCTATGGTGTTTCCCCAGGTTTCTCAGGTTCTAATTCTCCTTCACTCTCACTCTCTGACTCAGCTGTCAAGAATACTGGCCTAGGGTACCAAGACAGATTCCGTTCATCCTCCTCAGAATCTGTGACTAAGTGAGCTGGTCATGGACCACTCACAACATAATGTAGGATAGAGCAGGCAGGATTGGGGGATGGAGTTAAATATATCATCATCTTACAATTCTCCAACCGCTCCAAGTTTAATCCCTTCTGAATTCTGTTGATGCTTACCTAACACCAGTTTAATGTTGAACTTTAGTTGTCTGATGGTCCTTATTCTTTGCACCTGACATTAAAACAAATTGATGAAATTCTTAAAATGAAAATAGTAAGAAGTCTGAATAAAATACAATATAGGAAGAGTTATATGATGCAGAAAGCAAGGGTGATTTCCAAAGAAAGAATCACATGCTGAATTATGCTGTTGTAAATTGGGTTGCCTACAGTTTATTTACTTTCCTTTTTCTTCATCCATGTTTAACTGCTTTGGTTTATTATTTTTAACTAGTTTCATATTCTTTGCATAATAACTTCTTATCTTAAAATTAATAGATGTCATGATGGGTATGTTTATATGTTTGTATATGTCACAAGTAAGATATGAAATTGTTTTATTATTCTTTATTGTGAAATGTTTTTCAGCCATGTAAAGAATTGAGCATCTGGGACTGTTTCACAGTAATCTCCAGTTAATTGCACATCAAATATTTATTTCTCATCCAATATATTAATGAAGTGGACTTTCAGTGCAAAGAGAGTAATTGGCAAACACCTATAAATATATACTGTGTGATAAAGTATTTTGGGCAAGAATCTTTCAAGGCAGGAAAGCAATATGTCTCCAGGATTGAGATATTTTAAATATAAGAAAGAAAGTGATCTTGCTGATTATATTTCTCAGTTAAAGGTATCTCTCAATGATTAAAAAAAGAATATGGGATGTAGTCAGTTTGCAATTGGAATGTTCTGAGTTTCAAACACTACATTTAATAGATGAATTTGTTTTGGGCCTATAAAAACAAATAAGGACTTTGAAAATATCTTTTTTTAAAGTAATATGTTATATTATATTATAATATATAATATGTTATATTAAAAATTTATGTTATATTATATTAAATTATAGAATAACAAGTTTGGAAGGGACCTTGGAGGTCTTCTAGAATAACCCCCTGTTTAAGCAGGAAACCACATACCACTTCAGACAAATGATTATCCATTTTTTTCTTAAAAACGTCCAGTATTGGAGCATTTACAACTTATGGGAGGCATGTTGTTCAACTGATTAATTGTTCTAACTGTCAAGAAATTTCTTCTTAGTTCTAAGTTGCTTCTCTCCTTGATCACTCCTTGATCACTTACCACCCATTGCTTCTTGTCTTATTCTTGTCTTATTCTCAGGTGGTTTGGCGAATAGCTTGACTCCCTCTTCTTTGTGGCAGCCCCTGAAATATTGGAACATTATTATCATATCACCCCTAGTCCTTCTTTTTATAAGATTAGACATACCAAGTTCCAGCATCCATTCTTTATATGTTTTAGCCTCCAGTCCAGTAGTCTAGTTTCGTAGGGTGTTAATGTCAGAAATGAGGTATGGGTTCCAGACAGATGAGCTGTATTCTATGATGGGTCTGGTGAAAGTTTTGTAAGCTCTTGTAAGTAGTGTGAGATTTCCAGAGCAGAAGCTATGTAGGATTAGATTAACAACTCTTGAGGCCTTCTTGGCGATGTTGTAGCAGTGGGCTTTGGCACTTAGATCTTTAGATATTAGTATTCCGAGGTCCTTGACCGAGTGGGGATTATCTGTGATAATTTGTTTATTCAGTTTGTATTTAAGGTTCTGATTCTTTTTGCTGATGTGTAGGACATTTGCTGGTTGAGATTTGGAGTTGCCATGTGTTGGACCAGTCAGAAACTGAGTCTAGGTCTTTTTGTAGAGTAGTTGTGTTATCAGTGATGTTGAAGAGTTTTACATCGTCTGCAAAAAGAACAAAGTTGCTTGTAATGAAATCGCAAAGGTCATTGATGTAGAGAATGAAGAGCATAGGTCCCAGTATGCTACCTTGGGGGACACCGCTTTTAACAGGGACAGGTGTGGATATGGAACTTTCTATTTTGCTGTAATCCATCTGTGGAGGAATCCTGAGATGCCATAGGATTTGAGTTTTAGAAGTAGTTTGTCATGGACCACTGAATCAAAGGCTTTGGAGAAGTCAATATAAATTGCATCTATAGATTTTCCTTGATCAAGATGAGTTGTCCATATGTTTTTGCAGTGAAGGAGCTGTAGATTGCAGGATAGTTTTTTTCTGAATCCCAATTGTTTGTTAGAGAGCAGATTATTAGTTTCTAGGTGGAGAGTAATTGATTGATTTATAATTGATTCCATAACTTTACGCAGTTATCGACAAGAGAGGGATCTCCTTTTTTGAAGATGGGAATGACCATTGCTTTTGACCATAGCTTAGGAAGTTTACTGGTACTGAAGGATTTTTTTTGAAAATTATGCTCAGACAGACAGACAGACAGGCAGACAAATAATAGACCCAGGACAGCTTGAGTCTATTAGGGCATCCACCTCTCCCCAAGCTCCCAACTTTGGCACTACAGTTTTTGCTGGGATAGTGAAGGGGCAAATGGCTTTACTTACAATTGGGCTGCCTTCACTTTGTCCTTGCTGCTGTATGGGGCAGGTTGCTGGTCCCCTCTAGTTGGAGTTTCCTCTCCCTCGCTTACCACAATCCTCTCATCTTATATCTTTATTTTCAATATTTTAAGAACCAAAAAAAATAGAGGAGACAAAATCATGTTCCTTTTTGGTACCTATGGGGTTTTGTTAGATCTCCATTAATAATTATTTGTGTCTTCTGTGAATTGTAAATCAATTTTACCTATTTTATAAAGTTTCCCCCAAAATTAATATCTTCCAAAACCTTGAACAAGAAAGCTCAGTTCCAATTGTCAAGGGCTTTCTTTGCATGTAAGAAAATCAGTGTGGCTTGTATTTCATTATGTTGCTGTAAATATTTCAAAACATCCAACAAATGCCTAACAAATTTCTAATATTGACCTCTTGTAAGGCTTTCTGACATTGGCCTTTATTATGGCTTTGAAGATATGAGATATGATTAGATGCCTAGACCTAAAGTCCTAGTTTTAGTTATATTGATATTTATGGTTACAATTTTTGGGGGCTGATATGTATGACACATAAATCACATTGATTCCTATGAATAAATTATTACAAAATTATTTTCAGTGTCGTAGGTATAGTTGTTGTGAACAACTTATAGTCTTTTCATAATTTATATGCTAGTCATTGTGTGGTTTATTTTTAAAGGCATTTTTTGTTTTACTTTTTTCCCAATTTTTCTTACTATTAATTTTCCTACTACTAATTTTTCCTACTATTAACATTAATTATTATCATTGTAAAAGCTTGATTTGTTGAAAAATGATTATTTTCTCTGCAATATGTGTAACCTTTTCTCCCTCTTTATTTAATCCAAAGAAGCTTTTTTAAAAAAACTCTCTGTAGGTTTACTGTTATGTTGTATAAAATAAGTTCTAATACGAGCTTTACTTGGATCCTTAACCATTCTTAAATCATTATTATATCAACACATTAGGTTAAACTTTCCATTTTTAGCTGAAGTCTTAATAACCCTACTCTTGGTTTATAGCAGTTAATGATGTTGCTATTGGATCAGTTGTGTCTTATTCTTTGTGATTCTATTCACCAGCTCTTCCCACATCTTCCAATCTTGAATGGCTTCTTTTAGTTTGTCACAACATAAGCTCTGGCTGATGTCAGTTTTGATACCATGACTTTTGCCAGCTTTGTTTCCTTTCACTACTGACTATTCTGAACACTGCTGCCTTTTCTAACAATTGCACGACAGGGCCAAAATAAGTAAGAGAATTTTGTAGCAATTTGACTATTTTTATACACTCCAATACTTGCTTGCTTGTCACCTTTGCTTTCCAAGGAATTCACAAGAGGTTTCTTCAACAACGCAGCTCAAATATGTTGATTTTCCTCCTTTCACATTTTTTCATGGTCTAACTTTCACAACTTTAGGTAGCTATAGGAAACAGGATAGCACTGACTAATCTGCATTTAGTTTCAAGGCTGATGTCCTTGCTTTTCCATACTTGATTCATGTTCATTGCTGTGTGATTCTAGTGTGATTCCACACTGCACTGCATTCACTACTTTGATCAATCTGTCAACTCCCTTCCTAGGAAAGTGAATTTGGTATTGCATATGAGTCTGACTCATATATTAGTTTCATTTTTTTAATTTGCATTACTGAAATAAATGAACTTTTGCACGATATTCTAATTTTTAGAGTTTCACTTTTATTTCTCTCCGTTCTTTCATCCGTTCCTAATAAAATTTTATTTAGCATCATTAATTCTTAATATCTGATGTGGTTGGCTCAAGGCTATCTCCTCTGGCCACTGATTTTGCCTCAGAGGAGTTGGTTCTGTCAGATCAAAGAAGATGTGTCTGGCTTAATGCGGAGTCAGACAGTGAAGGAGAAGGGGATGTGGAAAGGGCTGAAGAGGCAGGGAGGCCAGCAGAGACTGTAAGATCTCCAGTCAGAGTCTCCTCTGAGTCAGACGAGGAAGAGATGATGAATGATCCCATCCTAAATGTCCGGGTCAGGAGAATCCTGGGACATCAGGAACAGCTGTGCAGATGCAGAAAGAGATTCTAAGTCATACCTACCAGGAATCAAAGACGCTGCCTCAGAGTTTAAAAGGGAAGGGTGTGCAACAGGCGGTGTGGGAATTTATCATTCAGATTTGAAAGAGAGACATTGATGCATTGGGGTTTCCTTTTGGACACCTTTGAAAATTCTGACACGCAAGATCAGTGAGTAATTGGCTGACGTAAGCCAGAAAGACTTCTGTTGCTGGCTTGAGTGATTAACTCCTTGGACTGATAAACCAGCATTTCTCTTGCAGTCGCTGAGGCTTGAAACCGTTTGTACATAAAGAAACCTTTTGCCTTTTTTCAAGCTTGTGTGTGTGTGTGTGTGTGTGTGTGTGTGTTTGTATAATTGCCTCATTTCAGTGGCATGTTGGCAGGCAGAACACCTGATTCCTTTCCATTTTTCGTATAACGTGATTGAATTTGTAGATATGCCCACCACTCCAATTCTACTGCATCTTCTTGTAGTTGTGTTCTAGATTTTAAATCCCTTCTTTCATTCATGTAATATATCCTTACATATAACTACTTTCCCCCAATTAATGAAATTTTGGGGTACCACCACCTTCAATGTAGAGAGTCAGGCTAGAATTTCCATATAGTTCTGTTATTTAACTTTTGTCTAGACCTCAACAAGAATTCATCTGACATGGTGTCTTTGGAAATACTGATGAGCACTATGTCTACCATCCCACAAAAATGCATGCATCCTATTTGCATGTTAAACCCTTCTAACATTAGTAACCTCCTGTTCTTTAAGCTTATCCACTCTCTCACCCATTTGAGTATGGCAGCTTTATAATATCTTTCCCATTCTGGAAAGCCGAATCCTTTTTTCTTTGGATTCTATCAGGGAAGCTACAGAAAGCTACCATGAAGAAAAATAAGTTAATGCAAAATAAGAAGACAAGTATATTACAATCCACGAATATCATAGAATGTGCATAAAATGCATGTAACCACTTTGTTTTTCTTAGTCAAAAAGAGATGAATATTTGATCTTTTTCAGAGATGCTTTCCCTGAACTTTGATTCCTTTGTAATCTGTTGTCATGGTTACAACTTGTGAGATCCATAGACACAATCTTATTCAGAGTCATGAACATTCAAGGTTCCCTCAAACTTTTTTATTATTATTACTATTATATGAAGCTGCTAAGTTCTTCATTCCAGAGAAGAATCATCCTGAAAAGCAATTGCACCTCAAATCTTTTCTCCATCTGTGAAAATGGTAGGAGCATTTTTCAAAGACATAAATGATTGTAAATTAATGAATTGTAAAGGTGCAGCAATAATTAATGTAAGAAGAAGATCTTTGGACAGAATAAAAAGTAATTTCTCCTACAAAATATTCCAAGGCTATTTGAAAAAAAACAAAACTGTCTGAAGTGCAAATACAAATTCAGATTTAGAAATAGGAAAAATGTTTAAAAAAAAAACTGGCCAACTTTAGCAATTTCATGTAAGTTGCACAGAACTCAGCTAAAGCCTGAGTGTAAGGATAAATATTTTGATGAGAACTATGGGATAAATATAACAATTCTACAAGATAATTTTTTGCAATTATCTATTTGCAAATAGCACAGTCAATACTTCCACTTTGCATATTGGAAAATATCTATGAAGGTAAAGAAAGGAACAGAATTACATTGAAAAATGACAAAATATTAAGATTTATTTATTTATTTATTTTGTCTAATACATAATGAAGGTTAATGAGATTGACCATGTGGTAATACATATCAAAGAGAGAAAAGAAAGAAAGAGAGGATAGAAAAGAAGATATAAGAATAAAGTACAATACATCAATG
The DNA here is from genome assembly GCF_031021105.1 of Erythrolamprus reginae. Taxonomy (NCBI): domain Eukaryota; kingdom Metazoa; phylum Chordata; class Lepidosauria; order Squamata; family Dipsadidae; genus Erythrolamprus; species Erythrolamprus reginae. The sequence goes on from NC_091953.1 coordinate 87,725,785, forward strand.
GAGGATAGAGGAGGAGATATAGAGATATATGAGTGGAAGAAAAGAAATATGAGGTATAGGAGAGATAATTGGATAGGGGATGGAAGGCACCCTAGTGCACTTATGTATGCCCCTTACTGACCTCTTAGAAACTTGGAGAGGTCAATCGTGGATAATCTAAGGGGAAAATGTTGGGGGTTAGGGGTAGACACTATGGAGTCCAGTAGTGGGTTCCACACTTTGAGAACTTGATTGCGAAAGTCATCTTTTTTACAGTCTAGTTTGGAGAAGTTATTATTAAGTTTGTATCTGTTGAGTGCTCTTGTGTTGTTGTGGTTGAAGCTGATGTAGTCATTGACAGGCAGGATGTTGCGGCATATGATCTTGTGGGCAATACTTAGATCATGTTTAAGGCATCATAGTTCTAAGCTTTCTAGATCCAAGATTGTAAGTTGAGTTTCATAGGGTATTCTGTTTCAAGTGGAGGAATGAAGGGCTCTTCTGGTGAAGTATCTTTGGACATTTTCAAGGGTGTTGATATCCGAGATATGGGTTTATCTCTTATGTCCTAGGTACAAGTAAATATAGCTTGTAGCTGAATTTTTTCTGGTGCAATCCTCAATCTATAAGGGAGGAGGCTATGCACCAAATAAAACTTCCAAGTTAGATAAAATGCTAGAAGCAGCTATTAGGATATCATTCATATAATTATATACAAGCTCTTGAGGATGAGAAATGCAAAAGTCAGTTAAAGCTTGAGCCACATAGAATTTACATAAGCATGCCTTGTGGTAACTCTCCACTGACATCTCTGTGTAAGTTGAGAATTATTTAAAACGTGTACTGTAAAAGTAAATTTCTCTTTATCTTTGTCACATAAAGATATGGTTAAAAAAAAGCAATCTTTCAAATCAACTATCATTAATTGTTAATGTTTGTAATCAAATTAGATGACTCCAGACATGGAACTTTTCTGAGAATTATTATCTCTGTCAGAAGCTCTGCATTTTTCCTTACAGCATTCTTGTTTATCACAGTTGTAACAATTTTATTGGGTTTTGTTATTTTGCCTCATGGCTGCAGTTAACAAATTATTTTTATGATTAGGATAATCTATATCTTGACAAATTTTAATCATTGCAGCCAATTCAGGATTCTTGCCTAATTCTATGATATTTTTTTTCTATATTCAGAAGTAGCTTTTTCTTTAATGAAGACAGCAAATGTTTCATTAGGTTTCTGTTGATTGCTTGAAAAAGTTTCTGATGGCTTATCAGCAGATGGGACTTTCTGAAAATCCTTAAAGGTACATTCAAAAGAAATTTGCAAAGTTGGTGCAGGATGAACAATTTATAAATATTAATGGCATAAACATCAGAAATTTGTGCAATTTTATGAGGATCACCTTGATCTTTTTTCTAATTCTTCCTCTTTCAGCATTTTTGGAATCAGACAAGTATTTTTTTTTACTACCGGAGAAGATTCAGGAGTTGACATTAGAATCTTAGGAGGTACAATTTGCAAAGTACTAACCTTAATGAACTAACCTTATCAAAAGCATAATGAAATTGATGTAATCATTGGAATATTTCCACTTCTGCACGAGGCTCTGAATGAAATGTCTTGCCTATCCTTTCCCAATCTCTGAGCTTTAGAGATCCATTTTCAGGATACCAAGGACATTGTTTTCCTATCTCATTTATTAGGTTCCTAAGCTGAGTATCAGAAACAGACCCGCTGGATTTCTGTATCAAATCCTTAAGTTCGTATACATGTTTTTCTTTCATATGAGATAAACTACAACCCATTCTTAACACGAAGAGGGGTCCTTAAAGGATGTAATGTGCACCTTTTGGGGGCTTTTCCAGATGAATGAAAAGGAAGGTGGAGGCTTATGAAGATGTCCCTGTGACGGGCGGCAGATGTAGAAATGATAGGCTTGGAGACATGATTTCTTGAACAATGCTTTGTCCAGTTTGGAAATATCTCTCTGGCATGAACAGAGCTGCCTCGTGTTCAGAAGCTCTCTTCTTTGGACAGTTTATTTTTATAACAAAATTCTTGTGTATATAATTACAATAATTGATTTACCTCAAAGATAACTAACTAGTTACAGGTTAATATACAGCAAACAGATAGATCATGCCAAGCAAGCAGGTGAGCACATGATTGTTAGTTTAATCTTTTGCTCTAAGATAGAACAATAGAAGACCTGAATTAAGTACGTAGTCTTTACCCTAGATATACAGAGAGTAGAGCAGGTAACCTTTAATCTTAAATAAGACAGAAGAATGAGATACTTTATTAACAAGATAGGTTTTTCCATATCATTGGCAATAATTGACAATAACCTACAATAAAAAACTGATAAAGAAATAAAGGTAGACTAGTATAGATCTATTTAAAGCCATTTGGACTACTTGCCTTGTTAGGCGGTGCTTTTACTCTCTAAACCAGTGATGGTGAACCTATGACACGCATGTCAGCACTGACACACGTAGCCATTTTCAGTGACACGCGGGCACCGGAGAAACTTTCGGAGAGTTACGTTTCATCCTCAGCTCCTACACGGCCAGGTGCAGTAGCTGAGGATAAAATAATTGCTGTAGTGTAGACTGTAGACTAGTGACTCTGTGCCGGAGGTCTGTAGGCCAGAACAGCAGAGCTCCAGCACAGAGCGTCTAGGCCTGGGACTTCCGGTAGGCTGAACTTCCAGCTGGCGCAGCAGGGAGCAGCGGAACGCCATGGGGGATGCATATCTGAGGTCCTGTGATCGCTGTCTGGAGGTCCTGTGATCGCTGTCTGGAGGTCCTGTGATCGCTGTCTGGAGGCCCTGTGATCCCTGTCTGGAGGTCCTGTGATCGCTGTCTAGAGGTCCTGTGGAGGTCCTACAGCAACCATCCTCCAGTGAAAGGTTCTGGGGTGTCATGAATGTGTGATTGGCCATTACTGAGATAAGTGAGGGGGAGGCTGGAAGAGGCCTGTGCTAAGGGTGCCGTTTCCTGCCATTAATTTACATAAGGAACGCCATCTTGCAGCATAATACAGACTCCATTTCACCACTATTACTGTTGCGCACCCTTATTAACCCCTATTTCTGCTGATTAACTCTGCCCTTTCCTAAAAGACAGTTAACCCCTAATTGCCTGCAGGGCTATAAAAAACCAAGGTTAAGTAAAGGAAGTGGTAGTAGCAGTAACCGACCCTTTCAAGAGACATGGACTGAGATGTATGGCATTATAGAAAAAAATGGCAGATCATTTTGTGTTCTATGTAGTGAAACAGTAGTAAGCAGAACGTGGAATATAAATAGACATTTTGAAACTCGGTCATTCCTGAAATGACCGAGAAACACAGTTTCTAACTTCAATTCTTTATTCTCAGCAGGAGACTAACAAGCCGTGGAAACACTTTCACTCTGGCGCGTGCTCGGCAGAAGACGCGTAAGACCGGAGGCACTTCTATTTATACAGTTTCGCCCGGCAACAAGCGACGCCTGACAGCTCTCCAAGATTGGCGCCAATGAGAGGCAGGTAAACAACTCTTATTATAAATAGTGAATCCTGCTTAACAACTCATGTTTTAAACTTTACCCCGTTACAGAATATTGGGGAAACTTCTGGACATAACACCCCTCCCCCTTCTGGCTGGTTTTTTACAGATGTTTATTCAGACAAACAAGTAATAAAATCATCCAAACGGGCAGGCCTCCTTGGTGTTCGCTCCGACCGGCGAGGCTCGTTCAGGACCTGGGTATCCACAGAAGAGGATGGTTCCTCGGGTCCTGTTGGCGCAGAGTTTCCACGGCTGGAACATGGCAGAGCTGGGGCAGCGCTGGAGTGGTCACTGAACCCAGGTAAGTCCCAGTCTATTTGTTCCTGGTTTCTGCTAGGTCTGGTATAACTCCCTGTGGGGCGTGAAGGAGTAGAGACCCCATTAGCCTCATTTCCCCTTATACTGGCTGCTTCCAGTCTCCCACGTATATGATCTATGTGCCTCTTTCAGAGGCGGCCATCACACAGTTTGATCATATAAGTTTTAGGACCTGTTTGATCGGTCACTATTCCACTCTCCCACTGTCTGCCCTTGTCAAAATTTTTGACATATACATTTTGACCCACAAACACTGCGCGCTCAGGGGTTGTTACATTCTCAGGCTTCAATTTTACATAAGAGGGGTGCAGCCTATCTAAGGGAGACCTCAACCTGCTCCCCATGAGCAGCTCGGCGGGGCTCTTATGAGTTGTTAGGCTTGGCGTAATGTGCTGTGTGAGTAGGAAAGTATCCAGTCTTTCTTGTATATCCCCTGGTGATGACCTCTTGATGGCCTCCTTGGCCACACGGACATACCTCTCCGCCATACCATTAGCCCAGGCTGTGTGGGGTGATACCAAGGCATGTCTGACCCCCAGGTGGGCTAAGAACATCTCTAGTTGCCTGGAAGTAAATTGGGGCCCATTGTCCGAGACCAGGACATCTGGACACCCATGAGTTGAAAACAGTTTCCTTAGGGCATGTATCACAGCTGTAGATGTGGTGGACCCTAACAAGATTATATCTAACCATTTGGAGTATGCGTCCACCACAATCAAAAACATATTGGTGCCTACTGGCCCAGCCAGGTCAATATGCACCCTTGTCCATGGCCCCTGGGGAGTGTCCCACTGTGCAGGGGTGGTTTTGGGGGGATTTGGCCTTGTTTCCTGACATGGGCTACATGTGGCAACCCAGTCTTCAATTGCCTTATCCAACCCTGGCCACCATAAGTATCCTCTGGCCAAGGCTTTCATTCTGACCATCCCTGGGTGCCCTTGATGCAGCATTTGCATGACCTGTGGCCTAAGAGCAGTGGGGATAACCACCCTGTCACCCCACAAAATACAGTCGTGCATTACTGAGAGTTCCAACCTCTTAGTTTTATATTCACCCACTGAGGGGTCTTCCCCATTTGGTGGCCACCCTTTCAGAATGTACTGCAGGACTTTCCCTAGCACCTGGTCCTGTTTAGTTTCAATGGCCACCTCTTTAGCAGTCACAAGGGATGGTGTGCCTAAGTCAATGAGGAGGACATCCCCTGCAGGGGCTGGGTCCTCCACCCTCTGCCCCAATGGACAGCGACTCAACCCATCTGCATGATTAATCAGGGAGCCCCCCTTATGTACAAGGATATAATCGTAGCCTGCCAAAAAAATAGCCCATCTGGACATGCGGGGGGACATAAAAGGAGGGGTTGGCCGCCCGGTGGCTAGCAATCCTAACAAAGGTTTATGGTCCGTGACCAATTGGAAAGGTCTCCCCAATAAGTAGTTGTGAAATTTTTTCACCCCAGCCACCAATGCCAATGCTTCTCTATCTATTTGTGCATAGTTGCGTTCCGCTAGGGACAATATTCTTGAAAAGTAGGCCACTGGTGCTTCTTGGCCATTAGGTAATACATGGTCTAGGACCCCACCCACCCCATACGGGGATGCATCGCATGTAAGCCTAAGGGGCAGCGTAGAACTGTACTGGACCACTACACTTTGCGATGTTAAGAGGTCTTTAACAGCATTAAAAGCCTGTCGTTCTGTCTCACCCCATTCCCAAGGCGCTCCCTTGTGGAGAAGTCGATGAAGCGGCTCAGCTGCGGAGGCTTTCTGTTTCAAAAAAACAGAATAAAAATTCAATAGCCCTAGGAAGGCTTGCAGCTCCGTCTTACAGGTGGGGGCAGGGGCATCCTTAATGGCTCTAATCTTCTCCTCAGTGGGATGTATCCCTGCTTCATCTATCCTGAATCCTAAAAAAATCTACCGAGGGGGTTCCCCACACACATTTTTCTGGTTTAAGCCGTAAGCCTTTAGCTTGTAATCGAGTCAGGACTTGTCGGATTCTGCAGTGCAACTAGTCTGGAGTGTCCCTACAAATTAATATGTCGTCAAAATATGGGACCACCCCCCTAATTCCCCAAAGTAAACGTTCCATGAGCCTCTGGAAGATACCTGGGGCCACGCTAATGCCAAACTGCAGCCGTGTACATTTAAAGGCGCCTCTGTGGGTTACAATTGTTTGCGCTAGGGCTGTGGCATCGTCTACGGGTAACTGCTGGTATGCCTGTGCGAGGTCCAGCCTTGCAAAGATTTTTCCAGACCCCAGGGTATGCAGCAACTGCTGCACTACAGGTATCGGATACGAGTTGTGCTGTAACGCCTTATTGAGGGTAGATTTATAATCCGCACAAACCCGCAGGGATCCGTCAGGCTTTAGGGGGGTTACAATAGGGGTTTCCCATAGGGCATGTTCGACAGGAACCAAGATCCCTTGAGCCTGGAGTTTTTGTAACTGGGCATCCAATTTATCCATTAGTGGTAGCGGCACCCTGCGAGGTTTTAATCGAAGGGGGGGAACAGCAGGATCTAAAGAGAAAGAAATTGGGGGGCCCTTATAAGTACCTAACCCGTCCTTAAAAACCTCAGGAAATTCGTGTACAAAATCAGGCACCTTCAGACAAGTCAGTTTGTGAAGACCTGTCACAGCTAACCCTAAGGGAGCCATCCAATTTAGACCCAAAAGGGAATGATTAGCCCCGAGAAACGGTTTCTAACTTCAATTCTTTATTCTCAGCAGGAGACTAACAAGCCGCGGAAACACTTTCACTCTGGCGCGTGCTTGGCAGAAGACGCGTAAGACCGGAGGCACTTCTATTTATACAGTTTCGCCCGGCAACAAGCGACGCCTGACAGCTCTCCAAGATTGGCGCCAAAACACAACAGCCAATGAGAGGCAGGTAAACAACTCTTATTATAAATAGTGAATCCTGCTTAACAACTCATGTTTTAAACTTTACCCCATTACAGAATATTGGGGAAACTTCTGGACATAACAATTCCCAGCTCTTGAAAAAAATTGAGGATGAAAGGAAGGAATACATTTCCAGGCAGCTACACCATAAGAGCCAATATAATTCCATCCTTAAATTTGTAAAAAGCTCTACAAATTTAACATCTGCAAGTCTGAGCATTGCTCACTCCATAGCTCAGCATGGAAAAGCATTCAGGGAGAATTTATTAAAGAAATTCTCTTAAGATGTGCACCAGTTCTATTTCACGATATGCAGAATAATTGTAAATATTTTTCGATCTCTCTTGATGAAACTACTGATGTCACATCACATGCTCAGTTGGCCATTATTGGTCGATATTCTGATGGTCTCACAATGAGAGAAGAGTTGATAAAGTTAGTATCAGTGCCAACAAGTACATCAGGAAGCGAAATATGTAAGGTTGTTATGCAAACATTCTGTGACCTAAGCATTGATATCTCTAAAGTTGTGTCAATGACGACAGATGGGGCATCAAACATGGTGGGGAAAAAAGTCGGATTTGTTACATTGTTTACAGAAGCTATTGGACACCCGATTGTGCCTTTTCATTGTATTATCCATCAGGAGGCTTTATGTGCCAAAGCAGGATTCACTGACTTAAACGACTTAATGTCAGTTGTTACAAAAATAGTTAATTTAATAGCTGCTCGCCCCCTTCACAAGCAAGAATTTTCTGCACTTTTACTGGAGGTTGATTCTACCTACAGTGGACTGCTGATGTACAATAATGTAAGATGGCTGAGCCGAGGCAAAGTTCTTGAGCGCTTTGTGGAGTGCTTTGAAGAAATTAAGGTGTTTCTTGAGGATAAGGATCTGGGAAACTTTCCTCAGCTCTATGATTATAAGTGGGTCAACACCCTGATGTTTTTTACAGATCTCTCTGTTCATATTAATGAACTGAACTTAAATCTACAAGGTTTTGGCAAAAGTATTGACGTTATGTTTGGATACATAAAAGCTTTTGAAAGTAAACTTAAAATTTTCAAGCGAGATGTAGAAACTAAAACTTATAAGTATTTTCCTCGAGTAACAAAGTATTTTGAGAAAGCCAGTTCAGCTGTACAAAATGAAATGGAACCCTTGCATATAAAGTACCAGCATGTTTTAGACTCCTTACCTGACCAGTTCAGTGATAGATTTAATCAATTTAGAAGCCTACAACAGACCATGAAAATAATTAAGTATCCTGATGTAGTAGTCTACAGTAGTTTGGAATTAAATGGTTTCCTATGGATACAAATTGATGATTTGGAGATGCAACTTGCAGAATTTCAGGACAGCATCTGGGGTCAGGTATTTGTTGACTTGAGGTCAAAGTTTGAGAATCTAGAAAGGTGCCGCTTGGAGAATCAAGAGGAGTGCCACTATGAACAGGAAATTTGGAGTGCCTGGAATCGGTTACCAGACACTTTTAGCACCCTGAAAAATATAGCAATGGCTTTACTTACTATTTCCCCCTCTACGTACTTTTGTGAGACCTTATTCTCAGCATTAAATAATATCAAAACCAACAAAACAGATGACAGATGAACTTAGTAGCGCTTGCTTGGGCTTGAAGTGTACAAAATACCAACCTTCAATTGAAGATTTAGCCAATGAAATTCAGCAACAAAAAAGTCACTAAATCAGTGATGGAGAACCTGTGGCAGGCCAGCTGGACTGCCACAGGTTCGCCATCACTGGAAGAATTCCCCCTCTCCCTCACTTATCTTAGTTCATGGCATCCCACACAAGTTAAATAACAGCAAGACCAACAAAAGAAACCAACTGACAGATTAACAGAGAAGTCACTAAGCAGGTAAGTTAAATAATTATACATATTTGTTATTGAAACTATAAATATCACAAAATTATGTTTTTTTTTCTCAAGGTGACACACCACCCGAGTTATGCTCGGTTTTTTGGCGAATTTTGACACACCAAGCTCAAAAGGTTGCCCATCACTGCTCTAAACCATAAATTCTCCTTCCTTATTACTCTCTTATTTATTTATTTATTTATTTATTTATTTATTTATTTATTTATTTATTTATTTATTTATTTATTTATTTATACATTTACATTTACATTTACATTTACATTTACATTTATTTATTTATTTAAATGTATAAGCTGCCCTTCTCCGGTGGACTCAGAGCAGAGTACAAGATATAAAGGAATACAAATCTTAAAAACCCCTAATGATTAAAAGATAATTCATCCATAATTCATTCAATACCACTAACATACTATCAGCTGGCGCAGAGTGTACACGGTCAACAGCCCCAGGCCTGCCAGCAAAGATGTGTTTTTAAAGCCTTTAGAAAAGCCAGAAGAGTGGGGGTAGTGTGAATCTCTGGGGGGAGTTGATTCCAAAGGACTGGAGCCACCACAGAAAAAGCCCTTCCCCTCAACCCACCACATTTGGATATATTTGTTTGTTTGTTCATTTATTTGTTTGTTTGTTTATTATTTGAATTTATAGGCCGCCCTTTTCCAATGAACATAGGTGACTTAACAGAAAAACATTTAATCTTTCCCCTAACTCAGCTGATAAGAGAGGGGAACTTGTGGCTTAGACAGTAAAAGCAATGCCTAATATGGCAAGTAGCCCAAGTTCAAATCCTAAAGGGGTATGGCTAGCTGATGAGAGCTAAATAACCTGAAATAGGCCTATATTAGTCTCTCTTTATTTCTTTATCAGATCTTTGTAAGTTTGAATACACACACATTCAGTAATGAGCTCCTACCGGTATGGTACAGTGTGCCATGCTGGTAGTAAACTGTTGATGATGTCACTTCCTTGATTGCCGGCCCCTCAGAGCTGTCATCTTTTTTTAAAACAATTTGAATAATTTTCTTTTTTGCCCTTCTGCGCGTGTGCAGAACTGCCTGCGGTCACCATCTTCTTTTTGGCATATGACCTGTGGAGCCTCACCACCTGCTCTGGGAACTGTTAGAAAGATTTCTTGCTGCAAGTGAAGCATTGAGCATTTTTAGAATAAAAAGCTGAGTGACTTGGCTTACAGCAAGAAATCCTTCTGACAGACAATTACTGGAGCTGGGGGGCTCTGGGCAGGCAGTGATCACGGAGAAAGGTGATGATATCTGTGGAGGCCCCTCCCCCACCCACTCTGGGATTCTTTAATGCAAGCCAAATGCTGAGCGTTTTTAGAATAAAACGCTCAGCACTTAGCTTGCAGAAGAAATACTTCCGACAGACATGACCTCACTCCATTCCTAAGTGGTTTGTAAGGGGCGTGCATAAGCACACCATTGTGCCTACAATCCCTGTCTTACTGTCCTATTGTCCATATTTACCTGTACCTACTTTGCTTTGTTTCTTGTACATGTTTTGACAAAATGAATGAATGAATAAATAAATGAATAAATAAAAAAAACTTTCTTATTCACCACACACACACACATGCCAAAGGAAGGGAAAGCAGAAATATATGTACACAGAGACACAACACTCAATTTGCTATAGAAAAAAAAAGTACTGATGACTCCATGGCCACTGCTGAATTGGAAAGAGTCTACAGCAGGGCTGTCAAACTAATTTCCATCATGGGATGCATCAGGAGTTTGTTTGTCCTTGGCAGGTATGCCCTAGTCATCACAGTCAACTGGGTGCGCATGGCCTGGGCTGGGGTGGGAAGGGCTGGTTCCTCACCATCTCCAGGATCTGGTCTGTAGGCCGTGTATTTGACACAGGCTTATCTACAGGCTTTCTCTCATGGTTTTTTTTTTTTTTTTAAAAAAAATTGGCTTGGAGGGATTTCAAAGCTGATCATAGGCATCAGAACACAAAAGAAGATGGAATGGCTTGTCCTGATTTTTTTTCTGAGCTTGTGACAAAACTTGGCAGACTCAAAATTGCTATTTTAATCTTGGAATGTTTTGCCCACCCCCATTGTAAATCATGTAACAGATGTGCCTATATCGATCCAGTGCTACAATTTAAATCTGGAAAGAATTAACAATGCTAAAGGACAACTGCAAAATTTTTCAGAATTATTGCTTCCCTAAACACAGTAGCAAGTCAGGATTGTATTTTAATTAGAAAAGAAGCAAATAATAAGGCAAATAAGCCACTTATACAAATATGTATGTTACACACAGGGCAATTGTGGGGTGATAGATGGAACGGGGTGGGTGGGTGGGATTATAATATGTATGAAATGAATGAATATGATATGAATGAAATTTCAGGCACACCTGACGCTGGAAGGGCAGGAGGTGGGGCAACACTTATCTCTGGGGTGGCGGAGGGTCAAAATATCCCGGTTTTGCTGGGGAGAGGCAGATATGGCGGAAGCCATGGAGCTAGCATTCCAGGGGAAGGAGGGATCACTGCTTAGTAGTGATCCCTTCTTCCGGCTCCATAAGCTTAACGCAAGACACTGGTGATGAGTGTAAGTCTGGCCCTGGGCTCAAGCTGTTGCTACTCAATGCCAGGTCGGTAGTAAATAAAGCTCTCCTCATCCGGGATTTGATCCTGGATGAGGAGGCCGACCTGGCTTGTGTGACCGAAACCTGGCTGGGCCCGGAGGGAGGAGTTCCTCTCTCTAAAATCTGCCCAGCCAGGTTTCGGATATGGCATCAGCCTCGACCCCAGGGAAGGGGGGGGAGAAGAGGCTATTATAGCCAGGGAGAGCCTGTGCCTGCGTAGACTCATTGCTCCAGAGATTGCGGGTTCCGAGTCCCTCCTGGTGAAGTTGGACCTAGGGGTTCAGGTGGGCTTGTTACTCACGTACATGCCTCCCAGTTGCGTGTCAACAGCCCTGCCTGTGCTGCTGGAGGAGGTGGCCGGGCTGGCGGTGGGGTTCCCTAGGCTTATGGTCTTGGGGGACTTCAACCTACCGTCGCTCAGCGAATCCTCTGGACTGGCACAGGAGTTCATGGCCACCATGACAGCCATGGTCCTGACTCAAGTAGTGCAGGGTCCGACTCATGAGGGGGGGCATGCTCCCAACATAGTATTCCTCCCTGACCAACTGAGTAATGGTCTGAGATTAAGTGGCTTAGAAGTATTGCCTTTGTCATGGTCAGACCATTTTCTACTACGGCTTGACTTCCTGGATCCAATCCTCCCTCGCAGGGAGGCGGAACCAATTAAGTTGTTCTGCCCAAGGCACCTGATGTTCTTCAGTGGTTCTCCTCATACCTCTCTAGTCGGTCGCAGTCGATGTTAGTAGGGGGTCAGAGGTCGACCTCTAGGTCTCTCCCTTGTGGGGTGCCTCAGGGGTCGGTCCTCTCCCCCCTGCTTTTTAATATCTACATGAAACCGCTAGGTGAGATCATCCAAGGGCATGGGGTGAGGTATCATCAATACGCTGATGATACCCAGTTATACATCTCCACCCCATGTCCAGCCAACAAAGCAGTGGATGTGATGTGCTGGTGCCTGGAGGATGTTAGGGCCTGGATGAGTGCCAACAAGCTCAAACTCAACCCAGACAAGACGGAGTGGCTGTGAATCTTACCTCCCAAGGACAACTCCATCTGTCCATCCATTACCCTGGGGGGAGAATCACTGGCCCCCTCAGAGAATGTTCGCAACTTGGGCGTCATCCTCGATCCACAGCTCACATTAGAGAAACATCTTTCAGCTGTGGTGAGGGGGACGTTCACCAAGGTTCACCTTGTGCATCAGTTGCGACCCTACTTTGACCGGGAGTCACTGCTCACGGTCACTCATGCCCTCATCACCTCGAGGCTTGACTACTGTAACGCTCTCTACATGGGGCTACCTTTGAAAAATGTTCAGAAACTTCAGATCGTGCAGAATGCAGCTGCGAGAGCAATCATGTTACATGTTGCCCATGTTACACCAACACTCCGCAGTCTGCATTGGTTGCCGATCAGGTTCTAGTCACAATTCAAAGTGTTGGTTATGACCTATAAAGCCCTTCATGGCACCAGACCAGATTACCTCAGGGACCGCCTTCTGCTGCACGAATCCCAGCGACCGATTAGGTCCCACAGAGTGGATCTTCTCCGGGTCCTGTCAACTAAGCAATGTTGCCTGGCGGGACCCAGGGGAAGAGCCTTCTCTGTGGTGGCCCTGGCCTTCTGGAACCAACTCCCCCCAGAGATTAGAACTGCCCCCACCCTCCTTGCCTTTCGTAAACAACTTAAAACCTACCTCTGCCGCCAGGCATGGGGGAATTGAGATCCTCTTTCCCCCTAGGCCTTTACAATTCTATGCATGGTATGTATGTATGTATGTATGTATGTATGTATGTATGTATGTATGGTTTTTATATTAATGGATTTTTAATCATTTATGTTCTGTCTGGGTCCCCCCAGACGCCAACACCAACTAAAAAGAGTAGGCAGACACACTGGTAAAAAGCAAAGGCAGTTTATATATTTGAAAGCAAACACAGGTAACAAAAACTGTTCTTACAGACAGGAACGTTATGAAGCTTCACAGAGGTTTCACGACGGCCAGGCAATAAAAAAGGATTCTTGCTGGCAAAAACAACACTGGAGGTAATAAAACCCACGCCTCCCCCATGTCTTCAGCCTTCGAAGCCACAAGCCAGGATCAGAGACGCCAAGAATCGAAGCAAGGTCACAGGACTCCCAATTGATAACTCTCCACAATACAGTAAGGGCGGGCCTGCCTTTTCAACCCTGCTGAGGAGAACCACACCCAAACCCAGCTGTTACCAATCCAGGGATGGAAATACCTTGCTAATTGGCCCCTTCTTTGGGCTGTCCGTCTCTGCCTCATATCTATGATAGCCTGGGCGTCTTCATCTAATGAATCCAGGCTACTTGCTGGGGAGAGGCCCCCCCCCGGGGGTCTCAGGCTGCTCTCCCTCCTCCTCTTCCTCTTCTGCCTGGTCCTCCCCCTCCTGTTCATCGTCCTCCCCCTCTGAGCATGGATCCGGCAGAGTTCCAGCCGTTCCCTGAGGAGCCTCAGGCTGAATCACAACAATTTCTAATATCAAATTACCATTGGCGGCATAAAAATCCAATAAATAAATAAATAATTAAATTGTATTAATTCCAGCAGGTAAGGACTATCTATATTTCTATTACAGTGATCCCCCGGTTATTGCGAGGGTTCCGTTCCAGGACCCCCCGCAATGAGCGGGTTTTCGCGAAGTAGCGCTGCGGAAGTAAAAACACCATCTGCGCATGCACGATCTTTTTTCTGTTTTGTTTTAAGGCCGCGCATGCGCAGACGGTGGGGTGACGGGAGTTCGGAGGCTGGCAATGGTTATTTTTCATGCCAGCCACCCCCTCCATTCCAATTTGAACCTGGTTTTTTGTGCTCTCAAGCTGCTAGCCCTCAGTGAGAACACTTTCCACACTTATGATTTCCCATTCCAATTCGAACCTGGTTTTTTGTGCTCTCAAGCTGCTAGCCCTCAGTGAGAACACTTGTCACTTATGATTTTCCATTCCAATTTGAACCTGGGTTTTTTTGCTCTCAAGCTGCTAGCCCTCAGTGAGAACACTTGTCACTTATGATTTTCCATTCCAATTTGAACCTGGTTTTTTGTGCTCTCAAGCTGCTAGCCCTCAGTGAGAACACTTGTCACTTATGATTTTCCATTCCAATTTGAACCTGGGTTTTTTTGCTCTCAAGCTGCTAGCCCTCAGTGAGAACATTTTCCACACTTATGATTTCCCATTCCAATTTGAACCCGTTTTTTTTGCTCTCAAGCTGCTAGCCCTCAGTGAGAACACTTTCCACACTTATGATTTCCCATTCCAATTTGAACCTGGGTTTTTTTGCTCTCAAGCTGCTAGCCCTCAGTGAGAACACTTTCCACACTTATGATTTTCCATTCCAATTTGAACCTGGTTTTTTTTGCTCTCAAGCTGCTAGCCCTCAGTGAGAACACTTTCCACACTTATGATTTCCCATTCCAATTTGAACCTGGGTTTTTTTGCTCTCAAGCTGCTAGCCCTCAGTGAGAACACTTGTCACTTATGATTTTCCATTCCAATTTGAACCTGGTTTTTTGTGCTCTCAAGCTGCTAGCCCTCAGTGAGAACACTTGTCACTTATGATTTTCCATTCCAATTTGAACCTGGTTTTTTTTTGCTCTCAAGCTTCTAGCCCTTAGTGAGAACACTTTCCACACTTATGATTTCCCATTCCAATTTGAACCTGTTTTTTTTTGCTCTCAAGCTGCTAGCCCTCAGTGAGAACACTTTCCACACTTATGATTTCCCATTCCAAATTGAACCTGGTTTTTTTTGCTCTCAAGCTGCTAGCCCTCAGTGAGAACACTTGTCACTTATGATTTTCCATTCCAATTTGAACCTGGTTTTTTGTGCTCTCAAGCTGCTAGCCCTCAGTGAGAACACTTTCCACACTTATGATTTCCCATTCCAATTTGAACCTGGTTATTTTTGCTCTCAAGCTGCTAGCCCTCAGTGAGAACACTTGTCACTTATGATTTTCCATTCCAATTTGAACCTGGTTTTTTGTGCTCTCAAGCTGCTAGCCCTCAGTGAGAACACTTGTCACTTATGATTTCCCATTCCAATTTGAACCTGGTTTTTTTTGCTCTCAAGCTGCTAGCCCTCAGTGAGAACACTTTCCACACTTATGATTTCCCATTCCAATTTGAACCTGGGTTTTTTTGCTCTCAAGCTGCTAGCCCTCAGTGAGAACACTTTCCACACTTATGATTTCCCATTCCAATTTGAACCTGGTTTTTTTTTGCTCTCAAGCTGCTAGCCCTCAGTGAGAACACTTGTCACTTATGATTTTCCATTCCAATTTGAACCTGGTTTTTTGTGCTCTCAAGCTGCTAGCCCTCAGTGAGAACACTTGTCACTTATGATTTTCCATTCCAATTTGAACCTGGTTTTTTTTGCTCTCAAGCTGCTAGCCCTCAGTGAGAACACTTTCCACACTTATGATTTCCCATTCCAATTTGAACCTGGTTTTTTTTGCTCTCAAGCTGCTAGCCCTCAGTGAGAACACTTGTCACTTATGATTTTCCATTCCAATTTGAACCTGGTTTTTTGTGCTCTCAAGCTGCTAGCCCTCAGTGAGAACACTTTCCACACTTATGATTTCCCATTCCAATTTGAACCTGGGTTTTTTTGCTCTCAAGCTGCTAGCCCTCAGTGAGAACACTTGTCACTTATGATTTTCCATTCCAATTTGAACCTGGTTTTTTTTGCTCTCAAGCTGCTAGCCCTCAGTGAGAACACTTTCCACACTTATGATTTCCCATTCCAATTTGAACCTGGTTTTTTTTTGCTCTCAAGCTGCTAGCCCTCAGTGAGAACACTTGTCACTTATGATTTTCCATTCCAATTTGAACCTGGTTTTTTGTGCTCTCAAGCTGCTAGCCCTCAGTGAGAACACTTTCCACACTTATGATTTCCCATTCCAATTT